>NC_134271.1:43806577-44036867 GCF_031893055.1 Leptodactylus fuscus | reverse complement strand
CCCATATATTCTTTGAATTCCCAGTCAGACAATGGCACTGTATACCAGTAGTAAAAATTGTGGGTGCACGTAACCCCCATATATTCTTTGAATTCCCAGTCAGACAATGGCACTATATACCAGTATTAAAAATTGTGGGTGCACATAACCCCCATATATTCTTTGAATTCCCAGTCAGACAATGGCACTGTATACCAGTAGTAAAAATTGTGGGTGCACATAACCCCAATATATTCTTTGAATTCCCAGTCAGACAATGGCACTGTATACCAGTATTAAAAATTGTGGGTGCACATAACCCCCATATATTCTTTGAATTCCCAGTCAGACAATGGCACTGTATACCAGTATTAAAAATTGTGGGTGCACATAACCCCCATATATTCTTTGAATACCCAGTGAGACAATGGAACTGTATAGCAGTAGCAAAAATTGTGGGTGCACGTACCCCCCATATATTCTTTGAATTCCCAGTCAGACAATGGCACTATATACCAGTATTAAAAATTGTGGGTGCACATAACCCCCATATATTCTTTGAATTCCCAGTCAGACAATGGCACTGTATACCAGTATTAAAAATTGTGGGTGCACATAACCCCCATATATTCTTTGAATTCCCAGTGAGACAATGGAACTGTATAGCAGTAGCAAAAATTGTGGGTGCACGTAACCCCCATATATTCTTTGAATTCCCAGTCAGACAATGGCACTGTATACCAGTATTAAAAATTGTGGGTGCACATAACCCCCATATATTCTTTGAATTCCCAGTGAGACAATGGAACTGTATAGCAGTAGCAAAAATTGTGGGTGCACGTAACCCCCATATATTCTTTGAATTCCCAGTCAGACAATGGCACTATATACCAGTATTAAAAATTGTGGGTGCACATAACCCCCATATATTCTTTGAATTCCCAGTCAGACAATGGCACTGTATACCAGTATTAAAAATTGTGGGTGCACATAACCCCCATATATTCTTTGAATTCCCAGTCAGACAATGGCACTGTATACCAGTATTAAAAATTGTGGGTGCACATAACCCCCATATATTCTTTGAATTCCCAGTCAGACAATGGAACTGTATAGCAGTAGCAAAAATTGTGGGTGCACGTAACCCCCATATATTCTTTGAATTCCCAGTCAGACAATGGCACTATATACCAGTATTAAAAATTGTGGGTGCACATAACCCCCATATATTCTTTGAATTCCCAGTCAGACAATGGCACTGTATACCAGTATTAAAAATTGTGGGTGCACATAACCCCCATATATTCTTTGAATTCCCAGTGAGACAATGGAACTGTATAGCAGTAGCAAAAATTGTGGGTGCACGTAACCCCCATATATTCTTTGAATTCCCAGTCAGACAATGGCACTGTATACCAGTATTAAAAATTGTGGGTGCACATAACCCCCATATATTCTTTGAATTCCCAGTGAGACAATGGAACTGTATAGCAGTAGCAAAAATTGTGGGTGCACGTAACCCCCATATATTCTTTGAATTCCCAGTCAGACAATGGCACTATATACCAGTATTAAAAATTGTGGGTGCACATAACCCCCATATATTCTTTGAATTCCCAGTCAGACAATGGCACTGTATACCAGTAGTAAAAATTGTGGGTGCACATAACCCCAATATATTCTTTGAATTCCCAGTCAGACAATGGCACTGTATACCAGTATTAAAAATTGTGGGTGCACATAACCCCCATATATTCTTTGAATTCCCAGTCAGACAATGGCACTGTATACCAGTATTAAAAATTGTGGGTGCACATAACCCCCATATATTCTTTGAATTCCCAGTCAGACAATGGAACTGTATAGCAGTAGCAAAAATTGTGGGTGCACGTAACCCCCATATATTCTTTGAATTCCCAGTCAGACAATGGCACTATATACCAGTATTAAAAATTGTGGGTGCACATAACCCCCATATATTCTTTGAATTCCCAGTCAGACAATGGCACTGTATACCAGTATTAAAAATTGTGGGTGCACATAACCCCCATATATTCTTTGAATTCCCAGTCAGACAATGGCACTGTATACCAGTATTAAAAATTGTGGGTGCACATAACCCCCATATATTCTTTGAATTCCCAGTGAGACAATGGAACTGTATAGCAGTAGCAAAAATTGTGGGTGCACGTAACCCCCATATATTCTTTGAATTCCCAGTCAGACAATGGCACTATATACCAGTATTAAAAATTGTGGGTGCACATAACCCCCATATATTCTTTGAATTCCCAGTCAGACAATGGCACTGTATACCAGTAGTAAAAATTGTGGGTGCACATAACCCCCATATATTCTTTGAATTCCCAGTCAGACAATGGCACTGTATACCAGTAGTAAAAATTGTGGGTGCACATAACCCCCATATATTCTTTGAATTCCCAGTCAGACAATGGCACTGTATACCAGTATTAAAAATTGTGGGTGCACATAACCCCCATATATTCTTTGAATTCCCAGTGAGACAATGGAACTGTATAGCAGTAGCAAAAATTGTGGGTGCACGTAACCCCCATATATTCTTTGAATTCCCAGTCAGACAATGGCACTATATACCAGTATTAAAAATTGTGGGTGCACATAACCCCCATATATTCTTTGAATTCCCAGTCAGACAATGGCACTGTATACCAGTAGTAAAAATTGTGGGTGCACATAACCCCAATATATTCTTTGAATTCCCAGTCAGACAATGGCACTGTATACCAGTATTAAAAATTGTGGGTGCACATAACCCCCATATATTCTTTGAATTCCCAGTCAGACAATGGCACTGTATACCAGTATTAAAAATTGTGGGTGCACATAACCCCCATATATTCTTTGAATTCCCAGTGAGACAATGGAACTGTATAGCAGTAGCAAAAATTGTGGGTGCACGTAACCCCCATATATTCTTTGAATTCCCAGTCAGACAATGGCACTGTATACCAGTATTAAAAATTGTGGGTGCACATAACCCCCATATATTCTTTGAATTCCCAGTCAGACAATGGCACTGTATACCAGTAGTAAAAATTGTGGGTGCACGTAACCCCCATATATTCTTTGAATTCCCAGTCAGACAATGGCACTATATACCAGTATTAAAAATTGTGGGTGCACATAACCCCCATATATTCTTTGAATTCCCAGTCAGACAATGACACTGTATACCAGTAGTAAAAATTGTGGGTGCACATAACCCCAATATATTCTTTGAATTCCCAGTCAGACAATGGCACTGTATACCAGTATTAAAAATTGTGGGTGCACATAACCCCCATATATTCTTTGAATTCCCAGTCAGACAATGGCACTGTATACCAGTATTAAAAATTGTGGGTGCACATAACCCCCATATATTCTTTGAATTCCCAGTGAGACAATGGAACTGTATAGCAGTAGCAAAAATTGTGGGTGCACGTAACCCCCATATATTCTTTGAATTCCCAGTCAGACAATGGCACTATATACCAGTATTAAAAATTGTGGGTGCACATAACCCCCATATATTCTTTGAATTCCCAGTCAGACAATGGCACTGTATACCAGTATTAAAAATTGTGGGTGCACATAACCCCCATATATTCTTTGAATTCCCAGTGAGACAATGGAACTGTATAGCAGTAGCAAAAATTGTGGGTGCACGTAACCCCCATATATTCTTTGAATTCCCAGTCAGACAATGGCACTGTATACCAGTATTAAAAATTGTGGGTGCACATAACCCCCATATATTCTTTGAATTCCCAGTGAGACAATGGAACTGTATAGCAGTAGCAAAAATTGTGGGTGCACGTAACCCTCATATATTCTTTGAATTCCCAGTCAGACAATGGCACTATATACCAGTATTAAAAATTGTGGGTGCACATAACCCCCATATATTCTTTGAATTCCCAGTCAGACAATGGCACTGTATACCAGTAGTAAAAATTGTGGGTGCACATAACCCCAATATATTCTTTGAATTCCCAGTCAGACAATGGCACTGTATACCAGTATTAAAAATTGTGGGTGCACATAACCCCCATATATTCTTTGAATTCCCAGTCAGACAATGGCACTGTATACCAGTATTAAAAATTGTGGGTGCACATAACCCCCATATATTCTTTGAATTCCCAGTCAGACAATGGAACTGTATAGCAGTAGCAAAAATTGTGGGTGCACGTAACCCCCATATATTCTTTGAATTCCCAGTCAGACAATGGCACTATATACCAGTATTAAAAATTGTGGGTGCACATAACCCCCATATATTCTTTGAATTCCCAGTCAGACAATGGCACTGTATACCAGTATTAAAAATTGTGGGTGCACATAACCCCCATATATTCTTTGAATTCCCAGTCAGACAATGGCACTGTATACCAGTATTAAAAATTGTGGGTGCACATAACCCCCATATATTCTTTGAATTCCCAGTGAGACAATGGAACTGTATAGCAGTAGCAAAAATTGTGGGTGCACGTAACCCCCATATATTCTTTGAATTCCCAGTCAGACAATGGCACTATATACCAGTATTAAAAATTGTGGGTGCACATAACCCCCATATATTCTTTGAATTCCCAGTCAGACAATGGCACTGTATACCAGTAGTAAAAATTGTGGGTGCACATAACCCCCATATATTCTTTGAATTCCCAGTCAGACAATGGCACTGTATACCAGTAGTAAAAATTGTGGGTGCACATAACCCCCATATATTCTTTGAATTCCCAGTCAGACAATGGCACTGTATACCAGTATTAAAAATTGTGGGTGCACATAACCCCCATATATTCTTTGAATTCCCAGTGAGACAATGGAACTGTATAGCAGTAGCAAAAATTGTGGGTGCACGTAACCCCCATATATTCTTTGAATTCCCAGTCAGACAATGGCACTGTATACCAGTATTAAAAATTGTGGGTGCACATAACCCCCATATATTCTTTGAATTCCCAGTCAGACAATGGCACTGTATACCAGTAGTAAAAATTGTGGGTGCACGTAACCCCCATATATTCTTTGAATTCCCAGTCAGACAATGGCACTATATACCAGTATTAAAAATTGTGGGTGCACATAACCCCCATATATTCTTTGAATTCCCAGTCAGACAATGGCACTGTATACCAGTAGTAAAAATTGTGGGTGCACATAACCCCAATATATTCTTTGAATTCCCAGTCAGACAATGGCACTGTATACCAGTAGTAAAAATTGTGGGTGCACATAACCCCAATATATTCTTTGAATTCCCAGTCAGACAATGGCACTGTATACCAGTAGTAAAAATTGTGGGTGCACATAACCCCAATATATTCTTTGAATTCCCAGTCAGACAATGGCACTGTATACCAGTATTAAAAATTGTGGGTGCACATAACCCCCATATATTCTTTGAATTCCCAGTCAGACAATGGAACTGTATAGCAGTAGCAAAAATTGTGGGTGCACGTAACCCCCATATATTCTTTGAATTCCCAGTCAGACAATGGCACTATATACCAGTATTAAAAATTGTGGGTGCACATAACCCCCATATATTCTTTGAATTCCCAGTGAGACAATGGAACTGTATAGCAGTAGCAAAAATTGTGGGTGCACGTAACCCCCATATATTCTTTGAATTCCCAGTCAGACAATGGCACTGTATACCAGTATTAAAAATTGTGGGTGCACATAACCCCCATATATTCTTTGAATTCCCAGTGAGACAATGGAACTGTATAGCAGTAGCAAAAATTGTGGGTGCACGTAACCCCCATATATTCTTTGAATTCCCAGTCAGACAATGGCACTGTATACCAGTATTAAAAATTGTGGGTGCACATAACCCCCATATATTCTTTGAATTCCCAGTCAGACAATGGCACTGTATACCAGTAGTAAAAATTGTGGGTGCACGTAACCCCCATATATTCTTTGAATTCCCAGTCAGACAATGGCACTATATACCAGTATTAAAAATTGTGGGTGCACATAACCCCCATATATTCTTTGAATTCCCAGTCAGACAATGGCACTGTATACCAGTAGTAAAAATTGTGGGTGCACATAACCCCAATATATTCTTTGAATTCCCAGTCAGACAATGGCACTGTATACCAGTAGTAAAAATTGTGGGTGCACATAACCCCAATATATTCTTTGAATTCCCAGTCAGACAATGGCACTGTATACCAGTAGTAAAAATTGTGGGTGCACATAACCCCAATATATTCTTTGAATTCCCAGTCAGACAATGGCACTGTATACCAGTATTAAAAATTGTGGGTGCACATAACCCCCATATATTCTTTGAATTCCCAGTCAGACAATGGAACTGTATAGCAGTAGCAAAAATTGTGGGTGCACGTAACCCCCATATATTCTTTGAATTCCCAGTCAGACAATGGCACTATATACCAGTATTAAAAATTGTGGGTGCACATAACCCCCATATATTCTTTGAATTCCCAGTCAGACAATGGCACTGTATACCAGTAGTAAAAATTGTGGGTGCACATAACCCCAATATATTCTTTGAATTCCCAGTCAGACAATGGCACTGTATACCAGTAGTAAAAATTGTGGGTGCACATAACCCCAATATATTCTTTGAATTCCCAGTCAGACAATGGCACTGTATACCAGTAGTAAAAATTGTGGGTGCACATAACCCCAATATATTCTTTGAATTCCCAGTCAGACAATGGCACTGTATACCAGTATTAAAAATTGTGGGTGCACATAACCCCCATATATTCTTTGAATTCCCAGTCAGACAATGGAACTGTATAGCAGTAGCAAAAATTGTGGGTGCACGTAACCCCCATATATTCTTTGAATTCCCAGTCAGACAATGGCACTATATACCAGTATTAAAAATTGTGGGTGCACATAACCCCCATATATTCTTTGAATTCCCAGTCAGACAATGGCACTGTATACCAGTATTAAAAATTGTGGGTGCACATAACCCCCATATATTCTTTGAATTCCCAGTGAGACAATGGAACTGTATAGCAGTAGCAAAAATTGTGGGTGCACGTAACCCCCATATATTCTTTGAATTCCCAGTCAGACAATGGCACTGTATACCAGTATTAAAAATTGTGGGTGCACATAACCCCCATATATTCTTTGAATTCCCAGTGAGACAATGGAACTGTATAGCAGTAGCAAAAATTGTGGGTGCACGTAACCCCCATATATTCTTTGAATTCCCAGTCAGACAATGGCACTATATACCAGTATTAAAAATTGTGGGTGCACATAACCCCCATATATTCTTTGAATTCCCAGTCAGACAATGGCACTGTATACCAGTATTAAAAATTGTGGGTGCACATAACCCCCATATATTCTTTGAATTCCCAGTCAGACAATGGCACTGTATACCAGTATTAAAAATTGTGGGTGCACATAACCCCCATATATTCTTTGAATTCCCAGTGAGACAATGGAACTGTATAGCAGTAGCAAAAATTGTGGGTGCACGTAACCCCCATATATTCTTTGAATTCCCAGTCAGACAATGGCACTATATACCAGTATTAAAAATTGTGGGTGCACATAACCCCCATATATTCTTTGAATTCCCAGTCAGACAATGGCACTGTATACCAGTATTAACAATTGTGGGTGCACATAACCCCCATATATTCTTTGAATTCCCAGTGAGACAATGGAACTGTATAGCAGTAGCAAAAATTGTGGGTGCACGTAACCCCCATATATTCTTTGAATTCCCAGTCAGACAATGGCACTGTATACCAGTATTAAAAATTGTGGGTGCACATAACCCCCATATATTCTTTGAATTCCCAGTGAGACAATGGAACTGTATAGCAGTAGCAAAAATTGTGGGTGCACGTAACCCCCATATATTCTTTGAATTCCCAGTCAGACAATGGCACTATATACCAGTATTAAAAATTGTGGGTGCACATAACCCCCATATATTCTTTGAATTCCCAGTCAGACAATGGCACTGTATACCAGTATTAAAAATTGTGGGTGCACATAACCCCCATATATTCTTTGAATTCCCAGTCAGACAATGGCACTGTATACCAGTATTAAAAATTGTGGGTGCACATAACCCCCATATATTCTTTGAATTTCCAGTCAGTCAATGGAACTGTATAGCAGTAGCAAAAATTGTGGGTGCACGTAACCCCCATATATTCTTTGAATTCCCAGTCAGACAATGGCACTATATACCAGTATTAAAAATTGTGGGTGCACATAACCCCCATATATTCTTTGAATTCCCAGTCAGACAATGGCACTGTATACCAGTAGTAAAAATTGTGGGTGCACATAACCCCCATATATTCTTTGAATTCCCAGTCAGACAATGGCACTGTATACCAGTATTAAAAATTGTGGGTGCACATAACCCCCATATATTCTTTGAATTCCCAGTGAGACAATGGAACTGTATAGCAGTAGCAAAAATTGTGGGTGCACGTAACCCCCATATATTCTTTGAATTCCCAGTCAGACAATGGCACTATATACCAGTATTAAAAATTGTGGGTGCACATAACCCCCATATATTCTTTGAATTCCCAGTCAGACAATGGCACTGTATACCAGTAGTAAAAATTGTGGGTGCACATAACCCCAATATATTCTTTGAATTCCCAGTCAGACAATGGCACTGTATACCAGTATTAAAAATTGTGGGTGCACATAACCCCCATATATTCTTTGAATTCCCAGTCAGACAATGGCACTGTATACCAGTATTAAAAATTGTGGGTGCACATAACCCCCATATATTCTTTGAATTCCCAGTCAGACAATGGCACTGTATACCAGTATTAAAAATTGTGGGTGCACATAACCCCCATATATTCTTTGAATTCCCAGTCAGACAATGGCACTGTATACCAGTATTAAAAATTGTGGGTGCACGTAACCCCCATATATTCTTTGAATTCCCAGTCAGACAATGGCACTGTATAGCAGTAGCAAAAATTGTGGGTGCACGTCACCCCAATATATTCTTTGAATTACCAGTCAGAAACTGGCACTATATGGCAGTAGCAAGAAATGAGGGTATTTGTATTCCCAATATATTCTTTGAATTCCCAGTCAGACAATGGCACTGTATACCAGTAGTAAAAATTGTGGGTGTATATAGCCCCAATTCTATTGCTAGGGGACTTGCAGGGTATTTCTGGGGTGAAGGTGGGGGGGCACACCGTTGGAACGGGTATCGGGGTATATATCGGGTATACGGGAATACACTGACAGTGTATTCCATTCAGGATCCTGGGAAAGCTGGGTTGCGGCGATTGAGCCCGTCAGTGCCACGTTACACTGACAAGCTTCTCCCTGGAATTTAGCTCTTATAAGAGCTGTTGGTTGTCTTCTCCTTCCTATCCTAGCCTGTCCCTGCCTACCCAGAATCTAAGCCCTAGCTAGCTGGACGGAAACCTCCGTCCTCGGTGAATTGCAAGCTCAGAATGACGCGAACCTGGGCGGCGCTGTTCTTTTAAATTAGAGGTCACATGTTTTCGGCAGCCAATGGGTTTTGCCTACTTTTTTCAACGTCACCGGTGTCGTAGTTCCTGTCCCACCTACCCTGCGCTGTTATTGGAGCAAAAAAGGCGCCAGGGAAGGTGGGAGGGGAATCGAGTAATGGCGCACTTTACCACGCGGTGTTCGATTCGATTCGAACATGCCGAACAGCCTAATATCCGATCGAACATGAGTTCGATAGAACACTGTTCGCTCATCTCTAAAGTTTAATGCTGTTTTATTATATTTATATGTTTATACAAATTCATTTGTTCATAAAGTGAAGAATTCTGAAGAATATTTAAAAGTGATTGTAACTAGAGATGAGCGAACAGTGTTCTATCAAACACATGTTCGATTGGATATCAGGCTGTTCGCCATGTTCGAATCGAATCGAACACTGCGTGGTAAAGTGCGCCATTACTCGATTCCCCTCCCACCTTCCCTGGCGCCTTTTTTGCTCCAATAACAGCGCAGGGTAGGTGGGACAGGAACTACGACACCGGTGACGTTGAAAAAACCCCATTGGCTGCCGAAAACATGTGACCTCTGATTTAAAAGAACAGCGCCGCCCAGCTTCGTGTCATTCTGAGCTTGCAATTCACCGGGGACGGAGGTTTCCGTCCAGTTAGCTAGGGGTTAGATTCTGGGTAGGCAGGGACAGGCTAGGATAGGAAGGAGAAGACAACCAACAGCTCTTATAAGAGCTAAATTCCAGGGAGAAGCTTGTCAGTGTAACGTGGCACTGACAGGCTCAATCGTCGCAACCCAGCTTTCCCAGGATCCTGAATGGAATACACTGACAGTGTATTCCCGTATACCCTATATATACACCCCCGATCCATGTTCCAATGGTGTGCCCCCCCACCTTCACCCCAGAAATACACTGGAAGTCCCCTAGCAATAGAATTGGGGCTATATACACCCACTATTTTTGCTACTGGTATATACTGCCATTGTCTGACTGGGAATTCAAAGAATATATTGGGGTTACGTGCACCCACAATTTTTGCTACTGGTATATACTGCCATTGTCTGACTGGGAATTCAAAGAATATATTGGGGTTACGTGCACCCACAATGTTTGCTACTGGTATATAGTGCCATTTTCTGACTGAGAATTCAAAGAATATATTGGGGTTACGTGCACCCACAATTGTTGCTACTCGTATATACTGCCATTGTCTGACTGGGAATTCAAAGACTATATTGGGGTTATGTGCACCCACAATTTTTGCTACTGGTATATAGTGCCATTGTCTGACTGGGAATTCAAAGACTACCCCCCTCATCTTCATGACAGCACCTGACCATAAGATTTACCATATAATTCTTTATTATTTTGGGACTTTGGTTTGTAGGATTTTCCTACCAAATGACAAATCCCGTCAAGAGTAAATATCTACTTTGTAGCTGCCTTGTAGATTTGTTTAGATGAGGAAATGGGACAAGGTCCTACAGTATAATGAATAGCTTTTGGTTTATATTGTAATTCTTTACCCATAACTTTGTAAGGTTCCACTATGACCATTTTTATCCATGAGCTATAAAACATATGGATGGTCTCAAATTTTTATATTTTCCAAAGATATTGAAAGAGAGAAATCTAATCTTTAGTAGATTCTACATATCGGAAGAAGCATCTTCTGTAATCCAATCTATGGAAAGTGTTTTCCGTTATCATTTTAGAAGGAAGAATAAAAGTTTGTCACACCTTGGGTAAAAGGGAATGGTTGCAGTTAAACCAATCCTTTCACTAGAAACCACAAGCAATGGTTCATTTACTGTATATGCCTGTATATACCCCACTCTATGAGCGGAGGTGAAAACCAATAGCGATGGTCAAAAATATTAAAGATCAAGATTTATATAGGGAACAAGTTAAAGATGGCAGGGCTATATTTAGATTATATGGTGGAACATAAGATAATCTTTAATAGTTTACTAGCTCAGTCTTAGTCTCTCAGCTCTTTTAACCCCTTCCCGACATGCGCCGTAATAGTACGGCGCGTGTCGGGTCTGTAACTATGGCGACCGCCCGGGAGCCGGGCGGCCGTCATAGCCGCCGGGTGTCTACTGCTTTAAGCAGTAGACAACCGGCTCTAATGCCTCCGATCGGTCCCAGGACCGATCGGAGGCATTAACCCCTCCGGCGCTGCTGTCAAAGGCGCCGGAGGCGCCATTTTCCCGGCGGCGCATGGGCGCCGCCATTTTGGCAGGGATCGCCGGCTCCTGGAGCATGCTCCAGGGCCGACCCCCCATTGCCATGACAGCCGGGAGCCTTGTTAAAGGCTCCCAGCCGGTCTGCAAATTCTCTCTTTTGCAGGCTGGTGTATGCAGCCTGCAAAAGAGATGATGCTTTTTTGCAATGCATTGCAATGCATTAGCATTGTAATGCATTGCATTAGTGATCAGACCCCCTGGGGTTCAACACCCCTAGGGGGTCTAATAAATGCAAAAAAAAAATAAAAAAAAAAGTAAAAAAAAAATATAAAAAAAATATAAAAAGTATTAAAAGTTCAAATCACCCCCCTTTCCCTAGAACAGATATAAAAGTAGTTAAAAACTGTGAAACATATACATGTTAGGTATCCCCGCATCCGAAATCGCCCGCTCTACAAATCTATAAAAATATTTTTCCTGTTTGGTAAACGCCGTAGCAGGAAAAATAGTCAAAAGTGCCAAACCGCTGTTTTTTCACTGTTTTAATTCTGATAAAAATTTGAATAAAAAGTGATCAAAGCAATAACATTTCCCGAAAATGGTAGAACTAAAAAGTACACCCGGCCCCGCAAAAAAAGACGCCCTATACATCCCCGTACACCTATGTATAAAAAAGTTACGGCCGTCGGAATATGGCGACTTTTAGAAAAAAAATTTTTTAACACCATTTTGGAATTTTTTTTAGGGGTCAAAATGTAAATAAAACCATATAAATTTGGTATCCCTGGAACCGTACCGAAACACAGAATATAGGGAACATGTCATTTTGGCTGCACAGTGAACGCCGTAAAACCAAAGCCCGTAAGAAAGTCGCAGAAATGCATTTTTTCTTCAAATCCACCCCATTCTGAATTTTTTCCTGCTTCCCAGTACATTATATAGAATAATTAATGGTGGCATCATGAAGAAAAAATTGTCCCGCAAAAATTAAGACCTCATATGACTCTGGGAGTGGAGAAATAAAAAAGTTATGGGGTTTAGAAGGAGGGGAGTCAAAAACGAAAAACGAAAATCAAAAAATGCCATCGGCGGGAAGGGGTTAAGGAAACTAATAATCCAAGGATGGTTGGATATTTTTTTTTCTTATCAAAAACAGAACTAAAGGCTGAGATTTCTGCCCTAAGAGTACTGGGACTCATAAACCCTTCCTGTAAAAACTTCAAAATGGATGGAATATGAAGTCTATCATAAAATGATTATACCAAACAGAAAACCTTTTTCAGATCTTGTTACATATACTAGAGGTAAGCGATTTCTTTGTGGTCGACGTGATAACTATAACCCCGTCTGAAAGGCCTGTTGCTTTTAGGATAAGCCTTATTGAAGAGAAATCCTTTGTATTATTCTTTGTCACTTCTCCCTTTCTATTGTAAAATTTAGATTTCCTGTTATTTTTATCCTCTGGAAAGCCTTTTTTAGAATCAGATACTTTTTGTCTAAGTTAGAGCCAAACAGCATTTCTGCATAGAATGGAATACCGTTTTTTCAGTGTATCTTTCCTATCGTGTACCACCAAACCAAGATCCAAGAATTGAGCCATAATGTCCTCCTAGGTGTATTAGTAAAGGCAGTGATTCTGGTCATTAGGAGATCAGCACGTGACACCAAAAAATAATTAACCTAATTGAATTAAAAAAAGGGGTCAAACAAAGTTTCACAAGGAACATTATCCCTTAGAAGAAGCTCTATTTGAGATAACCAACATCTCAAACACTTGGCCATATTTGTAGTAGCAGCTGCTTTCTAAATTTTTTAGGGGGTGACTCCATTTTTTTACCCATAGGATTTTAAACATCCCAAACCTTCAAATGGTAGTGAACAAGTTTTTGGAAACTTAAGACTTATACAGATGTTTATGGTTATGGTTTAAAGTTTATGGTTCTGTGAAAAATGGACAGACACCTGCAAATGAGTAGGGTGGAGTCAGAAAGCCGCCTCCTCTGGAGGGGGTGGGGCCGAGCAGAGGGGGTGGGGTGGGGCAGGGCCGCGTGGAGGGGGTGGGGCCGAGCAGAGGGGGCGGGGTGGAGCGAGTGTCGTTAGCAGGCAGAGAGCAGGCAGGGAAAGGACCTGCTCTCTGCTAAGCATGAGGGGCAGCCGCTGGAGCAGCGCTGCGTCCTCAGGGCCGCCCCAATCCACCGATCGCTTCCTGTGCCGGGCTGCCGAGACGGTGACGATAAGCCAGTCCAGGACAGCTTGTTCTGGACTGTCTTCGGTCAGCAAAAATGCCGCCCTCCCCCGGGGCCCCGGCATAGCGCTGCCTGAAGTGGTCGCTTCAGGTCAGCTCGTGGGAGGTGCGGCACTGGGTGGAGTGCTGTCCATGATGTGAGAATAAGGCATTAGGTTAAGGCCCTAAGGTTCTTCCTGCAGCGCTTTAGACAGAAAGTTCTACTCTGTAGACTTTCTGTTACAATTATACTGGCATTTCTGTAGGAATAATTGACATGCTGCAGTTGTAGCTGCACCACAATTTTTATCGCAAAGTGGGAATTACTGTAAAATGCTGCGTTTCTTTCCTGTGGGGCCCCGGCCTTACAGAGACGCCAATTCCACAATTAGCTCTTCACTTTGCTCATCAAAGAGAAGCCTATGGCTCATTGTATTAAAGATAATCACTTTCCCATCAGGCACTTTCCATTGTCACATAATTAGGTAATGTAAATTATTATGCATAGAAAAAATATTGGACATTTTTATCATCGACTGCATTAACCTTCTAACTTTAACAAAAACTCTCTTGAAAGACACTTTTTTTTGTTGTAGATGTTTATGCACAGTTGCCATGTAACTCAGGTGTCTTAAGTGCATTTTAACCCTTTAATGACCTGATTTTAGCTTTTAGGACCATTAACAATGTTTTCCCCTCTGTGTTATAGCAGTCATAACTTTTTACTGATTCATCAATGTAGCTGAGACCTTCTACTTGGCGGGATGAGTTGTATTTTTATAAAAGCCAATTATTTACCAATTATCTGCAGTTTCTCTTTTTTCAATGATAACATAGTTTCCTAGAGGACCTGCTTTTTCTGTTTCCTTCTTCCAAATACTATTTGAGACAGTAATTATCATGGTGCGGTAAGGAGCTACAGAAAGTTAGGGTAGGATTAACCCTTATCTCTCCTGCACTGCAAAGAAAAGACTAAGAGTCCAAATACTCAAAGTTTGAATAGGGGTTAATACCCTTTCAAGGGGAGAAATGAGGAGGCATGGACAAGACCAAAGAACTTTTTTATTTTATTTTTTTTACAGATGCAGTAGAATAAGGAGGAGTGTGGAGCACACACAGAAGAAGTCAAGGGGCAGTTAACATTCAGGAAAAGTATTAATCAGAAATATCTTGCCTAAGTTTTATTTTACTGTATTTTATGTCTGGTAAGCCTGAGCAGCTGGGATAAGATTCATTGAGCCACATCTGATACTAAATAGCAGTTGTCCCTGTACTTATGCTGTGGATAAGCTGGACTTGACCAAAACTATCAAAATTGTATCAGCCTCTTCCTACTGAACAAACACAGCTCGTTCTAATCAGTAGAGGGTGGGGAGGTGCATGA
Source organism: Leptodactylus fuscus (assembly GCF_031893055.1). Lineage (NCBI taxonomy): Eukaryota > Metazoa > Chordata > Amphibia > Anura > Leptodactylidae > Leptodactylus > Leptodactylus fuscus. The sequence continues at coordinate 44,021,568 of NC_134271.1, read as the reverse complement.
GGGGGGGGGGGGGGGTTTGTCACGTAGTTAATTTAATATAATAATACATTTTATTTATATAGCGCCAACATATTCCGCAGCACTGTACAATTAGTAGGGTTCAAATACAAACAGAAAGATACATTACAAGAAAAGTCATTTCACACAATGGGACTGAGGGCCCTGCTCGCAAGTGCTTAAAATCTATGAGGTGTGTGTGTGTGTGTGGGGGGGTGTGACACAAGAGGTAGCAGGGGCGGCATTGCTTATACAGTGGTCAGACAATTTTGTAATAGAGGTTACTGTCATTACACAAACATAAAACTGTATGAGCCATCACCAGTTGTGTCCTTTAACATGTGGATGGTGCTTGGACATATAGAGAGCCTGAAATGGCATCATATCGTGGGGTAATGTGGGAGCTGGAACAGAGGAGGGTTACATTTTGGGGATTCTAATGATGGTACGGAAGGGATTTACATTAAGTATTGTGATATGCCTGTCTGAAAAGATGTGTCTTTAATTTGTGCTTGAAGCTGTAGAAATTGAGAGTTAATCTGATTGTCCGGGGTCGAGCATTCCAGAGAAGTGGTGCAGCTCGGGAGAAGTCTTGTATACAAGCGTGGGAGGTTCTGATAATAGAGGATGTAAGTGTTAGGTCATTGAATGAACGGAGAGTATGGGTTGGGCGGTAGACAGAGGAAATGTAGGGAGGTGTGGCATTATGGAGAGCCTTGTAGATGAGAGTGATAACTTTATATTTTATTCTATAATGAATAGGCAGCCAATGTAACAACTGGCACAGACCAGAGACATCACTATAGCGTCTAGCCTGATAGATGAGCCTGGCCGCTGCATTCAGAATAGACTGTAGAGGGGAGAGTTTAGTGAGGGGAAGACCGATTAGTAAGGAGTTACAGTAGTCAAGGCGAGAGTGAATCAGAGAGACAATAAGTGTCTTTAGTGTATCTCTGGTAAGGAAAGGGCATATTCTGGAGATGTTTTTGTTGGTGGAGGTGACATGAGCGTGCAAGTGATTCAATATGGGGAGTGAAGGAAAGGTCTGCATCAAACATGACCCCGAGGCAGCGGGCATACTGCCTAGGAGTTATAGTAAGGCCTGAGACTGCAATGGATATATCAGGGACAGATCTATTAGATGGTGGAAACAGTAGTAGTTCAGTCTTGGAGAGATTTAGTTTCAGATAGAGCGAAGACATGATATTTGAGACAGCAGAAAGACAATCGCTGGTTTTCTATATTAGTGCAGGGGTAATGTCATGGGGAGAAGTGTATAATTGGATGTCATCAGCATAAAAATGGTACCGGAAGCCAAATCTGGTGATGGTTTGTCCAATGGGGGCTGTGTAGAGAGAAGAGCAGGGGGCCTAGGACCGAGCCCTGAGGAATCCCAACAGCAAGGGAAAGAGGGGAAGAAACAGAGCCTGCAAATGATACACTGAAAGTGCGGTCTGAGAGATAAGAGGAGAACCAGGAGAGCGCAGTGTCCTTGAGGCCCACTGAGCGGAGCATCGTGAGGCGGAGTTGATGGTCAACAGTGTCAAAAGCTGCTGAGAGGTCCAGAAGAAAAAGAAGAGAGAAGTCACCATTAGATTTAGCCATTAGGAGATCATTGGGGACTTTTGTGAGGGCCGTTTCAGTAGAGTGCAGAGCACGGAAACCAGATAGTAAGTGGTCAAGCAGAGAGTTAGCAGAGAGGTAGTGGATTAAATGAGATTAGACCAGGCATTCCAAGATTTTAGAGATGAAGGGGAGGTTAGAGACGGGTCGATAGTTAGCAGCACAGGACGGGTCGAGGGAGGGTTTTTTCAATAGCGGAGTTATAACAGCATGCTTGAAAGAGGATGGGAAAATTCCAGAAGAAAGAGAGAGGTTAAATATTTTAGTAAGTTAAGTCATGGCAGCAGGCAACAGAGGTTGGAGAAGGTGTGAGGGGAAGGGGTCACTATTGCAGGTTGTAGGGCGAAATGAAGAAAGTAGCTGAGAGACTTCCTCTTCTGTAACAGGTTCAAAAGATGAGAATGGACAGTCTGAAGTGTGGTTGGTGAGGGGATCAGTACTATGGTAGGTGTGGCAATCAATGCCACCGGGGGATTGGGCAGTTATTACCTGACGGATCTTATCAATTTTATTATGGAAATAAGTGGCCAGGTCATCAGCACTAAGGTCTGTGAATGGCGTCTGCATCTTGGGTGTGAGTAGGGAGTGAAAAGTTTCAAAAAGCCTTTTAGGGTTGCTGGAGAGAGAAGAGATGAAAGCCGTGAAATAGTCTTGTTTGGCCCATGCATGGCTGACACACAGGCTGACACAAGTGCTTTTAATTCATGGTAGGCCAGTTGCAGCATGGTCATCTGCAACTGGCCTATAAGAAAAGGAACTTCTTCTCTAACTACATTATCAATACATTAGGCTGGGACCCCGCATGGCATAAACGTGGCATTTCGTCCTTGGCAGAAATGCTGTGGAAACAAACACAGAATTTTACAATGGTAAACTTACAATTTGCGAATAATGCACAGCTTACACAACTTTTCCTGTATCACACATATTGCCCAGGTAGATCCTTGAAGCTGTTTAAATAGGTAGTTTAGCTTCAGACCTGAGATCAGTGGGTGACTCATCTTAATCTGGCACCAGATACAATTACATACTATAGTTGGATGGCACACATATTTCTTGAGGAATTGCCCACACAGTCCATCACTCATTGCATGGGCCCAGTTCTCAATGAAATGCCTGTAGTGTAGCACGTTATCAGCGAGTGCCAGTCCAAGTGCAAACACGTGACTATTGCGTCTTGGCCTTCTGTATGATTTCAAACACCGAAGATGAATATATTGGAAAACAAAATGCTAGAGATCCCTTTAGGTGAGGTTGCAATCTATATTTCTCCTGTTTGGGGACAGGAAGAACTTGGGAACCAGCCTTGTAAAGCAGGCTACATGCAACAACATTTGCTCTAGATTAGAGATGAGCGAACACTAAAATGTTCGAGGTTCGAAATTCGATTCGAACAGCCGCTCACTGTTCGAGTGTTCGAATGGGTTTCGAACCCCATTATAGTCTATGGGGAACATAAACTCGTTAAGGGGGAAACCCAAATTCGTGTCTGGAGGGTCACCAAGTCCACTATGACACCCCAGGAAATGATACCAACACCCTGGAATGACACTGGGACAGCAGGGGAAGCATGTCTGGGGGCATAAAAGTCACTTTATTTCATGGAAATCCCTGTCAGTTTGCGATTTTCGCAAGCTAACTTTTCCCCATAGAAATGCATTGGCCAGTGCTGATTGGCCAGAGTACGGAACGCGACCAATCAGCGCTGGCTCTGCTGGAGGAGGCGGAGTCTAAGATAGCTCCACACCAGTCTCCATTCAGGTCCGACCTTAGACTCCGCCTCCTCCGGCAGAGCCAGCGCTGATTGGCCGAAGGCTGGCCAATGCATTCCTATGCGAATGCAGACTTAGCAGTGCTGAGTCAGTTTTGCTCAACTACACATCTGATGCACACTCGGCACTGCTACATCAGATGTAGCAATCTGATGTAGCAGAGCCGAGGGTGCACTAGAACCCCTGTGCAAACTCAGTTCACGCTAATAGAATGCATTGGCCAGCGCTGATTGGCCAATGCATTCTATTAGCCCGATGAAGTAGAGCTGAATGTGTGTGCTAAGCACACTCATTCAGCACTGCTTCATCACGCCAATACAATGCATTAGCCATTGCTGATTGGCCAGAGTACGGAATTCGGCCAATCAGCGCTGGCTCTGCTGGAGGAGGCGGAGTCTAAGATCGCTCCACACCAGTCTCCATTCAGGTCCGACCTTAGACTCCGCCTCCTCCGGCAGAGCCAGCGCTGATTGGCCGAAGGCTGGCCAATGCATTCCTATGCGAATGCAGACTTAGCAGTGCTGAGTCAGTTTTGCTCAACTACACATCTGATGCACACTCGGCACTGCTACATCAGATGTAGCAATCTGATGTAGCAGAGCCGAGGGTGCACTAGAACCCCTGTGCAAACTCAGTTCACGCTAATAGAATGCATTGGCCAGCGCTGATTGGCCAATGCATTCTATTAGCCCGATGAAGTAGAGCTGAATGTGTGTGCTTAGCACACATATTCAGCTCTACTTCATCAGGCTAATAGAATACATTGGCCAATCAGCGCTGGCCAATGCATTCTATTAGCTTGATGAAGCAGAGTGTGCACAAGGGTTCAAGCGCACCCTCGGCTCTGATGTAGCAGAGCTGAGGGTGCACAAGGGTTCAAGTGCACCCTCGGCTCTCCTACATCAGAGCCGAGGGTGCGCTTGAACCCTTGTGCAGCCTCAGCTCTGCTACATCAGAGCCGAGGGTGCGCTTGAACCCTTGTGCACACTCTGCTTCATCAAGCTAATAGAATGCATTGGCCAGCGCTGATTGGCCAGAGTACGGAATTCGGCCAATCAGCGCTGGCTCTGCTGGAGGAGGCGGAGTCTAAGATCGCTCCACACCAGTCTCCATTCAGGTCCGACCTTAGACTCCGCCTCCTCCGGCAGAGCCAGCGCTGATTGGCCGAAGGCTGGCAAATGCATTCCTATGCGAATGCAGACTTAGCAGTGCTGAGTCAGTTTTGCTCAACTACACATCTGATGCACACTCGGCACTGCTACATCAGATGTAGCAATCTGATGTAGCAGAGCCGAGGGTGCACTAGAACCCCTGTGCAAACTCAGTTCACGCTAATAGAATGCATTGGCCAGCGCTGATTGGCCAATGCATTCTATTAGCCCGATGAAGTAGAGCTGAATGTGTGTGCTAAGCACACACATTCAGCACTGCTTCATCACGCCAATACAATGCATTAGCCAGTGCTGATTGGCCAGAGTACGGAATTCGGCCAATCAGCGCTGGCTCTGCTGGAGGAGGCGGAGTCTAAGATCGCTCCACACCAGTCTCCATTCAGGTCCGACATTAGACTCCGCCTCCTCCAGCAGAGCCAGCGCTGATTGGCCGAATTCCGTACTCTGGCCAATCAGCACTGGCTAATGCATTGTATTGGCGTGATGAAGCAGTGCTGAATGTGTTTGCTTAGCACACACATTCAGCTCTACTTCATCAGGCTAATAGAATACATTGGCCAATCAGCGCTGGCCAATGCATTCTATTAGCTTGATGAAGCAGAGTGTGCACAAGGGTTCAAGCGCACCCTCGGCTCTGATGTAGCAGAGCTGAGGCTGCACAAGGGTTCAAGCGCACCCTCGGCTCTGATGTAGGAGAGCCGAGGGTGCACTTGAACCCTTGTGCACCCTCAGCTCTGCTACATCAGAGCCGAGGGTGCGCTTGAACCCTTGTGCACACTCTGCTTCATCAAGCTAATAGAATGCATTGGCCAGCACTGATTGGCCAGAGTACGGAATTCGGCCAATCAGCGCTGGCCAATGCATCCCTATGGGAAAAAGTTTATCTCACAAAAATCACAATTACACACCCGATAGAGCCCCAAAAAGTTATTTTTAATAACATTCCCCCCTAAATAAAGGTTATCCCTAGCTATCCCTGCCTGTACAGCTATCCCTGTCTCATAGTCACAAAGTTCACATTCTCATATGACCCGGATTTGAAATCCACTATTCGTCTAAAATGGAGGTCACCTGATTTCGGCAGCCAATGACTTTTTCCAATTTTTTTCAATGCCCCCGGTGTCGTAGTTCCTGTCCCACCTCCCCTGCGCTGTTATTGGTGCAAAAAAGGCGCCAGGGAAGGTGGGAGGGGAATCGAATTTTGGCGCACTTTACCACGTGGTGTTCGATTCGATTCGAACATGGCGAACACCCTGATATCCGATCGAACATGTGTTCGATAGAACACTGTTCGCTCATCTCTACTCTAGATATGACTACCACCGTACTCCGTAGATCCTCTCCCCACTTGGGGATAAGAAAATACCAAGTATGTTCTCAATGAAAGCTCCTTTAAATTTCCTGTCACTATCTAGTGTAGGACATGAGAATTATTTATTGGTCAGGTGCAGTCATGGAAGTTATAGCAAAATCAGGAATTCTGGTTGATAAAGAAAACCATTTCGAACAATCAGTCCTTGTTAAGGGCTAGCTGCACTACTTTTGCCATGTGACGGTCTATTTCTACAAGTCTAAAATACACTGGTGATCCAAGTTTGGTTCTGTAGAGCTACACAAAGAACAGTTGTTACAGATGAAGTACTAACCCTAATGTGTGGCCATGCTCCAGCAGTCTGACATGGTCCTATTGGTAAGTAAGCTATTTATTAAGACAATTTATGGAAAAAAAAATATCCACAAGCACAATTACAACTCATTGCAATTTTTTTTATACATATTAAATAGCGTAAAAATATTCTTGTATCTAATACTGTACATTGTTCTATGAAATGATTCTAGCTTTTTATGTAAAATAGAAGGGAACATTCACATTTAGAAATTCATTTGTATATGCCACCCTCCTACTGAGGAATTTTCAATTACATATATCTAATTATGGCTGTCAGTTGATGAATTGGGGGAAAAGAAGACATTTTTGTCCCTTTTTCTTCCCAACTCCCTTGCTTTTTTGTCTGTTCGATGATTACAGCACACTTATACAACTAATTGCCTTTCTGCTTGTTAGTAATACAATTATGCAGGATGGTCTTCTTGTGTGAACAGCCATCTGTAGGAAGCGGAAAATAGTGGAAATATAAAGAAATTCATAATTTAATTAATGTTATTCTGATGCAGGAAGTTGTGATGAAGATATGAATTCAGACATGGAAGAGGCAACATTTAGTGTAAGCATAGTATAAGAAATAATTAGATGATATTCTATACATTACAATAAAACATCTGCTTTTAAAACTTGGCAATTTATGAAAACAGCCAAAGTAAAATTAAGTCAACAAAGTCTGATCCTCTTTTAGGTCCTTTTGGCTAAGGCCTCGAAAAGGGAGTCGCAGCCGAAAAACACTGGAAAAAACGCAGCAGTTGTTTACCTATACAGAAAACTTAAGGGTTTCCGTAGGTATAATTGACATGCTGCAATTTAGAAAAACGCAACATTTTTTGAAATCGCAACAATTCTGCTACAGATTTTTTTTTTTTTGCAATAGGGTGGCTGGAATTAATCAGAATCCTATCCACTTTCCACATGCTGTAAAACATTGTGTTTTATTGGTAAAGAAAGTCAAGAGTGGCTTAAAAAGGAAAAAGAACTATATAATGGAAGTACTTATACTTCTCCATTTTGCTAAATCTACTCCTGGTTTTGCTTTAGGGAAAAAAAAAATACAGTAAAATCTGCAACAAAAAAGCTGCACATAGCTTTTCTGCAACTTGTGGCCGTAGGTTGAGGCATGAAAGATGTTGACTAGAGATGAGCGAACACTATTCGAAACTGCTGTTTCGAATAGCACGCTCCCATAGGAATGAATGGAAGCGGCTGGCACGCAGACTTTGCTGCCAGCTGGCCGCTTAACCCCCCACATGTTGGCTACGTCCATTCTTTTCTATGGGAGCATGCTATTCGAAACGGCTGTTTCGAATAGTGTTTGCTCATCTCTAATGTTGACGCTTTCAATGCTCCACGGTCCTTAAACCAGAGTCATTTAAACACAGTTTGCATTCAAGTCTTTTTGAAAAAGGAGCCATCTCTTTAAGCCCTTCCCATTCTATGACAAATATATTCATCATTATAAAGGTAGATAATGCTCCACGAGCCAAGCTGACAAAGAGCCAGGTCCCTGCCGCAACTCCCGGGGATGGATAACTCTGAGCAATGGCAGTTTAACCCTTTACATGTAAAGTGGCTACACAAAGGGAAGGTGTTGTCACGTTCGTGTCAGAGTCCAGACACAGATTCTAGGCTGCAGATAGCACTACTAAGGAGACAGGGGAAGGAGACTATCCCTGGCACTACGGTGGCTAGCTAGGCCCTGCCTACGGGTGGTGGTCAGCTGTCTCCAAGCTAACCTTGGCCCCGACGACTCCTGGCTCTCTAGCACGAAGACCTGACAGACAGACAGACAGGGCAAGAGCTGCAAGAAAGCTAGGGACTGGGGATTCTAGGGTGGTGACCCCTACAGAAATAAAGGTGCAGCTGCAGACAAACAAACCGGACGGGAGGTGCTGGACAACTGACATGCAGCACAACAGAGTACAAAACAAGAGGAATGAGGAGAGGGACAGTGGAGAGGTGAGGAAAGGGCAAACACGAGACTGGGGAAAAATAAACTGGAACCCACCTCAAACAACCGGATAGTGCCAAGCAAACAGACGTGAAGGGAAGGGCAGAATAGAAGTGTGGAGGGAAAAACCAACTCACACACAAACAACACTCAAACTCCTTTTTAGTCAGTAAGCACAAGCAAATCACTCCTCTTCCTCCTAAAGCCAAGAATTCTAGGTTGGGACCACAAAAACCGGCAACTGGTGGAGCCAGCCCTCTTCCTAATAAAGGCCCCCAGATCCTCCCATAGGATGATGGCGACCCATAACACCTGAGGTTAGACTCGTATAACCTCAAGTGTGTTCAGAAGTCCAGAACACTATGTGCACACTGATGGCTCCATGGCAGGGAACCCAACAGCTGATCACAGAAGCCTGGATCAAATCCCCGACAGAACAGTACACCAACAAACAATCAGATCATGACAGGTGTTCCCTCTGACAGCCCCTCAGCACCCCACCAATGCCATGGACAGAGGCTGGGTGTAATACAATGAATGTTAGTGTTACAAAGGCATGTATAGTATACTGAAGAAATGGAACTTGTCCCAGTCCCTTAGTGGAGCTAAATAAAAATGTAAAAAAAAAATTAACAAAATATTAAAAAACAAAAAAAAGTAAAACAAACATCATTAAACATGTCACAATTTTCCCCTAACACAAAACTTTATAATATGCCCCTACACAAGTCAGTAGATGAAAAATGAACAAGTTATGGCTTGTAGAATATGGTGATGCAAAATCAAAATACTTACCGTATTTTTCGGACTATAAGACGCACTGGACTATAAGACGGAGGAGTAAAATAGGGAAAAAAAATTTTGAAGCAAAAAATGGTAAAATATTTAATATATGGGAGTTGTAGTTTTGCAACAGCTGCAAGGCCACATTGACAGGTGACCCTGCAGCTGTACGGGGATGCACAGAGTGTTTTTTTTTGTGGGGCCAGCTGTACTTTTTAGTTATACCATTTTGGGGAATATCTATTGCTTAGATCACCTTGTATTGAAAAAAAACCCGGTGGTTTATGATATATATATATATATATATATATATATATATATATATATATATATATATATATATATATATTTTCCCTAGGGACAGGAGGTGATTTAGAACTTTTATTTATATTTTTAAAGCTTTTTTTTTTTTTTTTTACTATTTTATTCCCCCCCGGGGGCTTGGGCCTGCGGTCACTTGATTGCAAGTCCCATAGACGGCAATACAACTGTATTGCCGTCTATGGGACATTCTGTCTATTAGTATTACGGCTGGTCATAGAGACCAGCCGCAATACTAATACAGCAGTGACAGGCCGGGGAGCCTCATTAGGCTCCCGGCTGTCACCCGAACAGGTCGGCTCCTGCGATATCGCCGCGCAGGAGCCGGCCTGCAACTCTACAGGTACGGGGCCGGTGGGGACCGGCCCGGGGGGAGAAGGGGCAACCGATACTGACCCGGCATCCGCTGTACTAGAGAGGCGGATGCCGGCACGGGATAGACGCTGGCACAGGTGCCGGGCCTGAGACATCGCTGCGCTCCACTGTCCTGCCTGAAGCCAGCAGCGGGGGGACGGAGGAGCGGAATAGCATCACTCCTCCCGCTGCTGGCTTCATGCAGGCAGAGGAGCGCAGCGATGTCTCAGGCCCCGGCGTCTATCCCTTTCCGGCTTCCGCCTCTCTAGTACAGCGGGTGCCAGGCGCCACATTCGGACCATAAGACGCACCCTTCTTTTCCCCCCAAATTTGGGGGGAAAAAAGTGCGTCTTATAGTCCGAAAAATACGGTATTTTATAATCAAGCAGGACGCTTCTTTTTTTCTGTGTCCTACTGCGATCTTTGCCTCCCACTGAAATCAAAGGGAGGCGGTTTCTGGGAGGAATCTGCACCTGATTTGAGGACGAAATCCACTCCCAAATCCGCAGCAGATTCCTCTGTGTGAACACAGCCTTAGGCATTGCTGTAATCGTACCCATAGAACAAAGTTAGCAAGTCCTTTATACTGTACGGTAAGCAACATAAAAACAACAGAACATAAAAATCCCCAAAAAAAATAAGCTACATTCAATGAAAGTCAGAAACAACTTTCAATACAGAAACAAAGGAAATAGCGAAAAAATGAGTTCACTGAAAGGATCCAAAATTTGTTAATAAAGAATATTACACAATGTATTTATGATACAAATACTGCAAGAAAATCAAACGTTGTCTGAAAGTTTAGTTACGCTTTAAGTCACTGTCTGTGCTCGGTTCACTAATAACGCAGTATGAGAACACAATCAGACATATAAAAGGATACAGAAAGTAAGACACAAGGTGGGAAAGCAACTGCATACAATAACATAAACATCAGGGGCATGAGGTTTGAAACCCCCCACCCTCACCACTTCCCAATGCTGACAGCACTCACATCATCCATTTACAAGACTGTGTCAAAAGGTGGACAGAGAGGGAAACCGACTGCACCGATGTAAACAGTTGTTTTCTGGATGAGAGCTATTTTGTTTTCTGAATAAGACATCTTCTAGTAAGTATAAGGACTCTTTCAGACACTTGTTCTTTTTCTACTCAGTGGTGTCTCTGTGAACAACGAAGGATATGAAAAAAACCTGATGCGGGACCGAGAAACATCACTGTGCAGTCTTAGGAAATCTCAGAATGGGTATGGAATCTTTTTTTTTTTCTGATCCAGGAAATCTGATCAGAATGACACATGGTCTAATGTTGTTGTTTTTTTTCCACCAGGATAATGGTCTACACGCGTTGATTTTAGTTGGTTCATGTGTGGTTCATCAGATTTGTACTGAACAGTAGCCATTAAACCACTCAGTCATTTGAAGGCCGGGGCCCCACGGGTCGGAAATGTCACAATCTGCCCCAGAATTAGAGATGGATTCATAAAGAGCCAATTTGTCCTGAATGTTGCAAATTGGTTTTTTTTTTAATAAAACAACAAAAAAAATGGAGATTTTCTTTGGATGAAAGTAAATGGCTGCTCTAACAGACAATATCCACCATCACGTTAGACCAAGATATACACAGCAGACAACGTCATGTGTGCACTGACTCGCTTATCACATGACAGTCTCAGCCAATAGTCAGTGGTATGTGGACCTAACAGCGCTAATGTCATATAGATTATATAATGTTGTGTACTCGTGACCCAGCTTTTAGTTTCTGCAATGGTGGAAATCCACAGGTCTGAATAATGCAGCAAAAACACAATGAAAAATGTTACAGAAAAAAAAACACAATACGTTTCTACTGCGTTTTATTTTCTGCATTCCTCATTGTTGAACCTTAGCCTTAGAAATGCTTGATAGACCAATTTCAGATATGTATCCATCCCTTCTACAGAATAAACATAAATATTTGGTTTGGAGAGATCCTCGGGTACTTTGATAACTAGAAGTTGTCCAACAAGCATCCCATGGCAAGTGTCTTGTATCCGGTGTATCAGCACATTCAGCATTTGGTCACTGGTGGTCATTAGAGTACTCAGTGCCTGGATCCACAAAGCAGTGGTACATTACTATATATCAGAGGTTCTCAAACTTATTTTGTCTACCGCCCACTTTTCTAGGGCCTCCTAAAATTTTTAACTTTACCACATCTTAAAAATGTCAATCGCAATCATTACTTTAATTTACCTATAGCGGCCATATGAGTCTTATCCTGTTTCTGGGTTCAAACTTACATTGTAAATGAGACTGTTCTAATGAGAGCAATAAAACGCAACTTTATAAATAATATTTAGAAAAACTTTTATTCAAATTAAAACAAACATATCAATTTAAATTTTATAACTAATCTAATGTGAAGGGTGAATCTGATTTTTAACAAGTTTCTTAATATCAGGCTCACATTTATTCAAAAACAGCTGTAAGTGTAGTAGGTAGGTTTTGATTTTAGTTTAAAATATTAGAAAAACACAAATCAGCCATCACTCCCCCCCACCAAATGGCTTCAATGTCTCACTATTTTCTCTGGGCCCTTTGCCGCCCCCCCCAGTAGGCCTCAAATGCAGACAAGGGGGCGTTATTGCCCATTTTGAGAAAGACTGCTATACAGCATCGTGAATACACAAGTTTATTGTGTGATGGGTCCAGAAGGTCAGTGGTGGTAGAACTCCTTCAGGTCAATGTCAATATAATGGCAGAAGAACACAGTATTTACAATCCAAATATCTTAGATCAGTTTCCCACAAGCCATACAGGCAGAATTCAGCATAGAATAAAAGCAACAAGATGGCTGCATTTATAGGGGTTATAGGGTACTGTGATATTAATTGTTTTGGCCCCTTTCCTACTTACTAAGCACAGCACCTCTCATTCTATAGGGTCTGTTCTTGGATTTGCAGCTATTTTTTTTTCCATACAAAGTCAGTGGATTCTGTCAGATTAATGCTAGGTTCGCACTAGTGCTGGTTTTTTGGATCTGGAGGATCTGAGGACCTAAACAACAGAGAGAAGAACAGCAGTTACACATGGAGCTTGTTGGACCCCGTTGACTATAATGGTGTCCGTCACGTGTCCATCATTTTAAACTGCAAGGGTCAGAGAAAAAAGTACTTCACACAGGAGTCTCAGCGGTGGAGACTCCGAAAATCGGTTTGGAGTTAAAAGTCCAGCATGGAAGACTTTTCCTCTATTATAACCAATGGGCTCTTCCGGGCTGTGTGTAACTGCTCTTTTAGTTGTCCTTCTCTCTGCTCTTTGGGTCCCCCCGAAGGACCTAAACAATGGAGAAAAAGCACTAGTGTGAACCTATCATAATTGTATCACAGCACATCCACATCTTAGCACATCCACCCTCTCAGTTTGTGATGGGTTAATTATTGCGAAAATGTACGGACTAGTTTTATGATCTGCATGACTAATTAAAAGAAAACACAGAATTAGGGATCGCTCTGACATTGCAATATTAGTCCTGAAAGGAGGAGATATTATTCATGATACACAGTTATTGAATTTCCTCTATTAATGTTGACAGGATATAATGACACACATAAGGGAATTATCCGAAATTAAGAAATATCGCTTTCATTTTTTTATTTGGTTTTTGCATAATGCATTTTTTTCTTCCTCTGTCATTTCAGCCTCCCGTGGTGTTCAGTTTCTGCAGAGCACAAAGAAGATCAAATACTTAAAAATATACATTGCACCTTTTAGCTGGACTTACACTATCCAGCTGTAGAGGGAACACAGAGGAGCAAAAGATCTTTTTTGGCCTCTCTTCACTGTAAACAATGTCCACATTTGGTCTCTTTGTGTAATGACAGTTCTAAAACCATGAAAAATGTTGCATTTGGGCCAAAGAAACGGTAAACTTCAGGGAAATTCTATTCAGAAGATTTTGAATGGGGCTCAGAAGAGATGAATCTATTTCTTCTTTTGAGTCCATAGAAAAATCCTGGAGCATTTTTTTCTACTGGCTAAACGTACAAGCGCATTGTTGTCTTTTGATTCATTGTGTCACTGCTCAATAATACAATTAAAGTCTGTTCCAAACTGCAGAAGTTTTTTATTCTCAGAAATATGTTTAGAAAGTGGGAACAAGAGCGGAATGACTGCACTTTAATAACAGGAGCACTAGAATAGGGTTACATTAATGCATGGTTTGGGGTTCGAGGGGCGCCTTTTCAACAACACACCCAATTGGAGTGGTCATCAAATAATTTAACCCTTCATTGTAATTAGTGGTCACTAAAAAAACACTATTTGGAAATCAGCAACCAATGCCTTAAAGGGGTATTCCTCAGACTTCTGGCACCACTGATGATCATGACAATGAAGGAACAAAGGTTCTTTTGGCTTTTTTATTTATTATGCTTACTTATATAGTGCCATCATATTCCACAGCGCTTTACAGACATTGACAATCACTGTCCCATATAGGGCTCACAATCTATATTTCCTATCTAGAGATGAGCGAACAGTGTTCTATCGAACTCATGTTCGATCGGATATTAGGCTGTTCGGCATGTTCGAATCGAATCGAACACCGCGTGGTAAAGTGCGCCATTACTCGATTCCCCTCCCACCTTCCCTGGCGCCTTTTTTGCTCCAATAACAGCGCTGGGTAGGTGGGACAGGAACTACGACACCGGTGACGTTGAAAAAAGTAGGCAAAACCCATTGGCTGCCGAAAACATGTGACCTCTAATTTAAAAGAACAGCGACGCCCAGCTTCGCGTCATTCTGAGCTTGCAATTCACCGAGGACGGAGGTTTCCGTCCAGCTAGCTAGGGCTTAGATTCTGGGTAGGCAGGGACAGGCTAGGATAGGAAGGAGAAGACAACCAACAGCTCTTGTAAGAGCTAAATTCCAGGGAGAAGCTTGTCAGTGTAACGTGGCACTGACGGGCTCAATCGCCGCAACCCAGCTTTCCCAGGATCCTGAATGGAATACACTGTCAGTGTATTCCCGTATACCCGATATATACCCCGATACCCGTTCCAACGGTGTGCCCCCCCACCTTCACCCCAGAAATACCCTGCAAGTCCCCTAGCAATAGAATTGGGGCTATATACACCCACAATTTTTACTACTGGTATACAGTGCCATTGTCTGACTGGGAATTCAAAGAATATATTGGGAATACAAATACCCTCATTTCTTGCTACTGCCATATAGTGCCAGTTTCTGACTGGTAATTCAAAGAATATATTGGGGTTACGTGCACCCACAATTTTTACTACTGGTATACAGTGCCATTGTCTGACTGGGAATTCAAAGAGTATATTGGGAATACAAATACCCTCATTTCTTGCTACTGCCATATAGTGCCAGTTTCTGACTGGGAATTCAAAGAATATATTGGGGTTACGTGCACCCACAATTTTTACTACTGGTATACAGTGCCATTGTCTGACTGGGAATTCAAAGAGTATATTGGGAATACAAATACCCTCATTTCTTGCTACTGCCATATAGTGCCAGTTTCTGACTGGGAATTCAAAGAATATATTGGGGTTACGTGCACCCACAATTTTTACTACTGGTATACAGTGCCATTGTCTGACTGGGAATTCAAAGAGTATATTGGGAATACAAATACCCTCATTTCTTGCTACTGCCATATAGTGCCAGTTTCTGACTGGGAATTCAAAGAATATATTGGGGTTACGTGCACCCACAATTTTTACTACTGGTATACAGTGCCATTGTCTGACTGGGAATTCAAAGAATATATTGGGGTTATAAATACCCTCATTTCTTGCTACTGCCATATAGTGCCAGTTTCTGACTGGTAATTCAAAGAATATATTGGGGTTACGTGCACCCACAATTTTTACTACTGGTATACAGTGCCATTGTCTGACTGGGAATTCAAAGAGTATATTGGGAATACAAATACCCTCATTTCTTGCTACTGCCATATAGTGCCAGTTTCTGACTGGGAATTCAAAGAATATATTGGGGTTACGTGCACCCACAATTTTTACTACTGGTATACAGTGCCATTGTCTGACTGGGAATTCAAAGAATATATTGGGAATACAAATACCCTCATTTCTTGCTACTGCCATATAGTGCCAGTTTCTGACTGGTAATTCAAAGAATATATTGGGGTTACGTGCACCCACAATTTTTACTACTGGTATACAGTGCCATTGTCTGACTGGGAATTCAAAGAGTATATTGGGAATACAAATACCCTCATTTCTTGCTACTGCCATATAGTGCCAGTTTCTGACTGGGAATTCAAAGAATATATTGGGGTTACGTGCACCCACAATTTTTACTACTGGTATACAGTGCCATTGTCTGACTGGGAATTCAAAGAATATATTGGGGTTATAAATACCCTCATTTCTTGCTACTGCCATATAGTGCCAGTTTCTGACTGGTAATTCAAAGAATATATTGGGGTTACGTGCACCCACAATTTTTACTACTGGTATACAGTGCCATTGTCTGACTGGGAATTCAAAGAGTATATTGGGAATACAAATACCCTCATTTCTTGCTACTGCCATATAGTGCCAGTTTCTGACTGGGAATTCAAAGAATATATTGGGGTTACGTGCACCCACAATTTTTACTACTGGTATACAGTGCCATTGTCTGACTGGGAATTCAAAGAATATATTGGGGTTATAAATACCCTCATTTCTTGCTACTGCCATATAGTGCCAGTTTCTGACTGGTAATTCAAAGAATATATTGGGGTTACGTGCACCCACAATTTTTACTACTGGTATACAGTGCCATTGTCTGACTGGGAATTCAAAGAGTATATTGGGAATACAAATACCCTCATTTCTTGCTACTGCCATATAGTGCCAGTTTCTGACTGGGAATTCAAATAATATATTGGGGTTACGTGCACCCACAATTTTTACTACTGGTATACAGTGCCATTGTCTGACTGGGAATTCAAAGAATATATTGGGAATACAAATACCCTCATTTCTTGCTACTGCCATATAGTGCCAGTTTCTGACTGGGAATTCAAAGAATATATTGGGGTTACGTGCACCCACAATTTTTACTACTGGTATACAGTGCCATTGTCTGACTGGGAATTCAAAGAGTATATTGGGAATACAAATACCCTCATTTCTTGCTACTGCCATATAGTGCCAGTTTCTGACTGGGAATTCAAAGAATATATTGGGGTTACGTGCACCCACAATTTTTACTACTGGTATACAGTGCCATTGTCTGACTGGGAATTCAAAGAATATATTGGGGTTATAAATACCCTCATTTCTTGCTACTGCCATATAGTGCCAGTTTCTGACTGGTAATTCAAAGAATATATTGGGGTTACGTGCACCCACAATTTTTACTACTGGTATACAGTGCCATTGTCTGACTGGGAATTCAAAGAGTATATTGGGAATACAAATACCCTCATTTCTTGCTACTGCCATATAGTGCCAGTTTCTGACTGGGAATTCAAAGAATATATTGGGGTTACGTGCACCCACAATTTTTACTACTGGTATACAGTGCCATTGTCTGACTGGGAATTCAAAGAATATATTGGGGTTATAAATACCCTCATTTCTTGCTACTGCCATATAGTGCCAGTTTCTGACTGGTAATTCAAAGAATATATTGGGGTTACGTGCACCCACAATTTTTACTACTGGTATACAGTGCCATTGTCTGACTGGGAATTCAAAGAGTATATTGGGAATACAAATACCCTCATTTCTTGCTACTGCCATATAGTGCCAGTTTCTGACTGGGAATTCAAAGAATATATTGGGGTTACGTGCACCCACAATTTTTACTACTGGTATACAGTGCCATTGTCTGACTGGGAATTCAAAGAGTATATTGGGAATACAAATACCCTCATTTCTTGCTACTGCCATATAGTGCCAGTTTCTGACTGGGAATTCAAAGAATATATTGGGGTTACGTGCACCCACAATTTTTACTACTGGTATACAGTGCCATTGTCTGACTGGGAATTCAAAGAATATATTGGGGTTATAAATACCCTCATTTCTTGCTACTGCCATATAGTGCCAGTTTCTGACTGGTAATTCAAAGAATATATTGGGGTTACGTGCACCCACAATTTTTACTACTGGTATACAGTGCCATTGTCTGACTGGGAATTCAAAGAGTATATTGGGAATACAAATACCCTCATTTCTTGCTACTGCCATATAGTGCCAGTTTCTGACTGGGAATTCAAAGAATATATTGGGGTTACGTGCACCCACAATTTTTACTACTGGTATACAGTGCCATTGTCTGACTGGGAATTCAAAGAATATATTGGGGTTATAAATACCCTCATTTCTTGCTACTGCCATATAGTGCCAGTTTCTGACTGGTAATTCAAAGAATATATTGGGGTTACGTGCACCCACAATTTTTACTACTGGTATACAGTGCCATTGTCTGACTGGGAATTCAAAGAGTATATTGGGAATACAAATACCCTCATTTCTTGCTACTGCCATATAGTGCCAGTTTCTGACTGGGAATTCAAAGAATATATTGGGGTTACGTGCACCCACAATTTTTACTACTGGTATACAGTGCCATTGTCTGACTGGGAATTCAAAGAATATATTGGGAATACAAATACCCTCATTTCTTGCTACTGCCATATAGTGCCAGTTTCTGACTGGTAATTCAAAGAATATATTGGGTTTACGTGCACCCACAATTTTTACTACTGGTATACAGTGCCATTGTCTGACTGGGAATTCAAAGAGTATATTGGGAATACAAATACCCTCATTTCTTGCTACTGCCATATAGTGCCAGTTTCTGACTGGGAATTCAAAGAATATATTGGGGTTACGTGCACCCACAATTTTTACTACTGGTATACAGTGCCAATTTCTAACTAGGAATTCAAAATGCGCAAGGCTCCCGGAAAGGGACGTGGACGAGGCCGTGGGCGAGGTCGGGGGAATGGTTCTGGGGAGCAAGGTAGCAGTGAAGCCACAGGGCGTCCCGTGCCTACTCCTGTGGGGCAGCAAGCATTGCGCCACTCCACAGTGCCAGGGTTGCTTGCCACATTAACTAAACTGCAGGGTACAAACCTTAGTAGGCCCGAGAACCAGGAACAGGTCTTGCAATGGCTGTCAGAGAATGCTTACAGCACATTGTCCAGCAGCCAGTCAGACTCTGCCTCCTCTCCTCCTATTACCCAACAGTCTTGTCTTCCTTCCTCCCAAAATTCCGAAGCTTTACAGAACAATAACCCAAACTGTCCCTGCTCCCCAGAGCTGTTCTCCGCTCCTTTCATTGTCCCTCAACCTGCCTCTCCACGTCACGATTCCACGAACCTAACAGAGGAGCATCTGTGTCCAGATGCTCAAACACTAGAGTCTCCTCCATCTCCGTTCGATTTGGTGGTGGATGACCAGCAACCCACCCTCATCGACGATGATGTGACGCAGTTGCCGTCAGGGCATCCAGTTGACCGGCGCATTGTGCGGGAGGAGGAGATGAGACAGGAGTTGGAAGAGGAAGTGGTGGATGATGAGGACACTGACCCGACCTGGACAGGGGGGATGTCAAGCGGGGAAAGTAGTGTGGATGTTGAGGCAGGTGCAGCACCAAAAAGGGTAGCTAGAGGCAGAGGCAGAGGTCAGCAGCTTAGGCGAAGCCAGGCCACACCCGGAATCTCCCAAGATGTTCCAGTTCGTACCCAGCCCCGAAAAACTCCCACCTCGAGGGCACGTTTCTCGAAGGTGTGGAGTTTTTTCAAGGAATGCGCCGAGGACAGATAGTGTTGTCTGCACAATTTGCCTCTCGAAATTGATTAGGGGCTCTGAGAAGAGCAACCTGTCCACCACTTCAATGCGCCGTCATTTGGAATCCAAGCACTGGAATCAGTGGCAGGCAGCAACGGCAGGACAAAGGCCGCCTGCCGTTCACGCCACTGCCACTGCCTCTGCCTCTGCCTCTGCCACTGCCACTGCTGACTGTGCTGGCGATGCACTCCAGAGGACGAGCCAGGACACCACTTCATCTGCCTCCGCCACTTTGTTGACTTCTACCTCATCCTCCCCTGGTCCTGTCTTATCTCCTTCTCCTGCACCATCAAAGGCACCATCAGGCGTTTCTTTACAACAACCCACCATCTCTCAGACATTGGAGCGGCGGCAGAAATACACTGCTAACCACCCACACGCGCAAGCCTTGAACGCCAACATCGCTAAACTGCTGGCCCAGGAGATGTTGGCGTTCCGGCTTGTTGAAACTCCCGCCTTCCTGGACCTGATGGCAACTGCGGCACCTCGCTATGCCGTCCCTAGCCGTCACTACTTCTCCCGGTGTGCCGTCCCCGCCTTGCACCAGCACGTGTCACTCAACATCAGGCGGGCCCTTAGTTCCGCGCTTTGCACAAAGGTCCACTTGACCACCGACGCGTGGACAAGTGCATGCGGACAGGGACGCTACATTTCACTGACGGCACACTGGGTGAATGTAGTTGAGGCTGGGACTGCTTCCCAAACTGGCCCGGTGTACCTCGTCTCCCCGCCTAACATTCCTGGCAGGGACACGAGAAGAACACCCCCCTCCTCCTCCTCCTCTACCGCCTCCTCCTCCGCCACCGCCTCCTCCTCCGCCACCGCCTCCTCCTCCGCTGTTAGATTGACCCCAGCTACGAGTTGGAAACGTTGCAGCACTGGCGTTGGTAGACGTCAGCAGGCTGTGCTGAAGCTGATCAGCTTGGGGGACAGACAGCACACTGCCTCCGAGGTGAGGGATGCCCTCCTCGATGAGACGGCAATATGGTTTGAGCCGCTGCACCTGGGCCCAGGCATGGTCGTTTGTGATAACGGCCGGAACCTGGTAGCAGCTCTGGAGCTTGCCGGACTCCAACATGTTCCATGCCTGGCCCACGTCTTCAACCTAGTGGTGCAACGTTTCCTAAAGAGCTACC
This sequence comes from Leptodactylus fuscus, assembly GCF_031893055.1. Taxonomy (NCBI): domain Eukaryota; kingdom Metazoa; phylum Chordata; class Amphibia; order Anura; family Leptodactylidae; genus Leptodactylus; species Leptodactylus fuscus. Next base: position 44,000,970 of record NC_134271.1, on the reverse strand, counting down.
CCAATGTTCCAGAGCTACTGGTGAAAGTGCGGCGCATGTGCGCCCACTTTCGCAAGTCGACAGTAGCCGCTGCTAGCTTAAAATCTCTCCAGCAACGCCTGCATGTGCCACAACACCGGCTTTTGTGCGACGTCCCCACACGCTGGAACTCAACGTTTCAGATGTTGAATAGAGTGGTTGAGCAGCAGAGACCTTTGATGGAATACCAGCTACAAAACCCTAGGGTGCCACAAAGTCAGCTGCCTCAGTTTCACATCCATGAGTGGCCATGGATGAGAGACCTTTGTGACATCCTACGGGTCTTTGAGGAGTCCACAAGGAGGGTGAGCTCTGAGGATGCGATGGTGAGCCTTACAATCCCGCTCTTGTGTGTTCTGAGAGAATCCCTGATTGACATCAGGGATAACTCAGATCACACAGAGGAGTTAGGGATAGCATCCGATCCGTCACAGCTGGAGAGTAGGTCCACACATCTGTCCGCTTCACTGCGTTTAATGGAGGAGGAGGAGGAGGAGGAAGAAGAGTTGTCCGATGATGTGATGGTGATACAGGAGGCTTCCGGGCAACTTCGAATCGTCCCATTGTTGCAGCGCGGATGGGTAGACATGGAGGATGAGGAGGAAATGGAGATTGAACTTTCCGGTGGGGCCAGAGGAGTCATGCCAACTAACACTGTGGCAGACATGGCTGAGTTCATGTTGGGGTGCTTTACAACCGACAAGCGTATTGTCAAAATCATGGAGGACAACCAGTACTGGATCTTTGCTATCCTTGACCCCCGGTATAAAAACAACATCTCGTCTTTTATTCCGGTAGAGGGGAGGGCCAATCGCATCAATGCTTGCCACAGGCAATTGGTGCAGAATATGATGGAGATGTTTCCAGCATGTGACGTTGGCGGCAGGGAGGGCAGTTCCTCCAGTAGGCAACCAAGTTCTCACCGGTCCACACAAACGAGGGGCACACTGTCTAAGGTCTGGGACACCTTGATGGCACCCCCTCGCCAAAGTGCCGCCACGGAGGGTCCTAGTGTCACCAGGCGTGAGAAGTATAGGCGCATGTTGCGGGAATACCTTTCCGACCACAGCCCTGTCCTCTCCGACCCCTCTGCGCCCTACACGTATTGGGTGTCGAAGTTGGACCTGTGGCTTGAACTTGCCCTATATGCCTTGGAGGTGCTGTCCTGTCCTGCCGCCAGCGTCCTATCTGAGAGGGTGTTCAGTGCAGCCGGTGGCATCATCACTGACAAGCGCACCCGTCTGTCAGCTGAGAGTGCCGACCGGCTCACTTTGATAAAAATGAACCACCACTGGGTAGAGCCGTCATTTTTGTGCCCACCTGTGTAAAGCACCCCAACATGAAACTCCATGTCTGTACTCAACCTCTCCAATTCCTCCGCATCCTCATACTCATCCACCATAAGCGTTGCACAATTCTGCTAATACTAGGCTCCCTCCACCCTGATTTCCCCCAACTCTGCTGGTTAGAGGCTCCCTCCACCCTGATTTCCACCAACTCTGCTGGTTAGAGGCTCCCTCCACCATGAATTTGCCCAAACTGGGCTGTTTAGAGGCTCCCTCCACCATGAATTGGTCCAAACTGGGGTTTTTAGAGGCTCCCTCCACCATGAATTGGTCCAAACTGGGCTGGTTAGAGGCTCCCTCCACCATGAATTTCCCAAAACTTGGCTGTTTAGAGGCTCCCTCCACCATTAATTGGTCCAAACTGGGCTGGTTAGAGGCTCCCTCCACCATGAATTTGCCCAAACTGGGGTGGTTAGAGGCTCCCTCCACCATTAATTGGTCCAAACTGGGCTGGTTAGAGGCTCCCTCCACAATTAATTGGTCCAAACTGGGCTAATTAGAGGCTCCCTCCACCATGAATTGGTCCAAACTGGGCTGGTTAGAGGCTCCCTCCACCATGAATTGGTCCAAACTGGGGTGGTTAGAGGCTCCCTCCACCATTAATTGGTCCAAACTGGGCAGGTTAGAGGCTCCCTCCACCATTAATTGGTCCAAACTGGGGTGGTTAGAGGCTCCCTCCACCATTAATTGGTCCAAACTGGGCTGGTTAGAGGCTCCCTCCACAATTAATTGGTCCAAACTGGGCTAATTAGAGGCTCCCTCCACCATGAATTGGTCCAAACTGGGTTTTTTAGAGGCTCCCTCCACCATGAATTTGCCCAAACTGGGCTGGTTAGAGGCTCCCTCCACCATGAATTGGTCCAAACTGGGGTTTTTAGAGGCTCCCTCCACCATGAATTGGTCCAAACTTGGCTGTTTAGAGGCTCCCTCCACCATGAATTGGTCCAAACTGGGGTGGTTAGAGGCTCCCTCCACCATTAATTGGTCCAAACTGGGCTGGTTAGAGGCTCCCTCCACCATGAATTTCCCAAAACTTGGCTGTTTAGAGGCTCCCTCCACCATTAATTGGTCCAAACTGGGCTGGTTAGAGGCTCCCTCCACCATGAATTTGCCCAAACTGGGCTGTTTAGAGGCTCCCTCCACCATGAATTTGCCCAAACTGGGCTGTTTAGAGGCTCCCTCCACCATGAATTGGTCCAAACTGGGCTGGTTAGAGGCTCCCTCCACCATGAATTTCCCAAAACTTGGCTGTTTAGAGGCTCCCTCCACCATTAATTGGTCCAAACTGGGCTGGTTAGAGGCTCCCTCCACCATGAATTTGCCCAAACTGGGGTGGTTAGAGGCTCCCTCCACCATTAATTGGTCCAAACTGGGGTGGTTAGAGGCTCCCTCCACCATTAATTGGTCCAAACTGGGCTGGTTAGAGGCTCCCTCCACAATTAATTGGTCCAAACTGGGTTTTTTAGAGGCTCCCTCCACCATGAATTTGCCCAAACTGGGCTGTTTAGAGGCTCCCTCCACCATGAATTGGTCCAAACTGGGCTGGTTAGAGGCTCCCTCCACCATGAATTGGTCCAAACTGGGCTGGTTAGAGGCTCCCTCCACCATGAATTGGTCCAAACTGGGCTGGTTAGAGGCTCCCTCCACCATGAATTGGTGCAAACTGGGCTGGTTAGAGGCTCCCTCCACCATGAATTTGCCCAAACTGGGCTGTTTAGAGGCTCCCTCCACCATGAATTTGCCCAAACTGGGCTGGTTAGAGGCTCCCTCCACCATGAATTGGTCCAAACGGGTTTTTAGAGGCTCCCTTCACCATGAATTGGTCCAAACTTGGCTGTTTAGAGGCTCCCTCCACCATGAATTGGTCCAAACTGGGGTGGTTAGAGGCTCCCTCCACCATGAATTTGCCCAAACTGGGCTGTTTAGAGGCTCCCTCCACCATGAATTGGTCCAAACTGGGTTTTTTAGAGGCTCCCTCCACCATGAATTGGTCCAAACTGGGCTGGTTAGAGGCTCCCTCCACCATGAATTGGTCCAAACTGGGGTGGTTAGAGGCTCCCTCCACCATTAATTGGTCCAAACTGGGGTGGTTAGAGGCTCCCTCCACCATTAATTGGTCCAAACTGGGCTGGTTAGAGGCTCCCTCCACAATTAATTGGTCCAAACTGGGCTAATTAGAGGCTCCCTCCACCATGAATTGGTCCAAACTGGGTTTTTTAGAGGCTCCCTCCACCATGAATTTGCCCAAACTGGGCTGTTTAGAGGCTCCCTCCACCATGAATTGGTCCAAACTGGGCTGGTTAGAGGCTCCCTCCACCATGAATTGGTCCAAACTGGGCTGGTTAGAGGCTCCCTCCACCATGAATTGGTCCAAACTGGGCTGGTTAGAGGCTCCCTCCACCATGAATTGGTCCAAACTGGGCTGGTTAGAGGCTCCCTCCACCATGAATTTGCCCAAACTGGGCTGTTTAGAGGCTCCCTCCACCATGAATTTGCCCAAACTGGGCTGGTTAGAGGCTCCCTCCACCATGAATTTGCCCACACTGGGCTGGTTAGAGGCTCCCTCCACCATGAATTTCCCAAAACTTGGCTGTTTAGAGGCTCCCTCCACCATTAATTGGTCCAAATTGGGCTGGTTAGAGGCTCCCTCCACCATGAATTGGTCCAAACTTGGCTGTTTAGAGGCTCCCTCCACCATTAATTGGTCCAAACTGGGCTGGTTAGAGGCTCCCTCCACCATGAATTTCCCAAAACTTGGCTGTTTAGAGGCTCCCTCCACCATTAATTGGTCCAAACTGGGCTGGTTAGAGGCTCCCTCCACCATGAATTTGCCCAAACTGGGCTGTTTAGAGGCTCCCTCCACCATGAATTTGCCCAAACTGGGCTGGTTAGAGGCTCCCTCCACCATGAATTGGTCCAAACTGGGCTGGTTAGAGGCTCCCTCCACCATGAATTTGCCCAAACTGGGCTGGTTAGAGGCTCCCTCCACCATGAATTTGCCCAAACTGGGCTGGTTAGAGGCTCCCTCCACCATGAATTGGTCCAAACGGGTTTTTAGAGGCTCCCTTCACCATGAATTGGTCCAAACTTGGCTGTTTAGAGGCTCCCTCCACCATGAATTGGTCCAAACTGGGGTGGTTAGAGGCTCCCTCCACCATGAATTTGCCCAAACTGGGCTGTTTAGAGGCTCCCTCCACCATGAATTGGTCCAAACTGGGTTTTTTAGAGGCTCCCTCCACCATGAATTGGTCCAAACTGGGCTGGTTAGAGGCTCCCTCCACCATGAATTGGTCCAAACTGGGGTGGTTAGAGGCTCCCTCCACCATTAATTGGTCCAAACTGGGCTGGTTAGAGGCTCCCTCCACCATTAATTGGTCCAAACTGGGCTGGTTAGAGGCTCCCTCCACCATGAATTTGCCCAAACTGGGCTGGTTAGAGGCTCCCTCCACCATGAATTGGTCCAAACTGGGGTTTTTAGAGGCTCCCTCCACCATGAATTGGTCCAAACTGGGGTTTTTAGAGTCTCCCTCCACCATGAATTGGTCCAAACTGGGGTTTTTAGAGGCTCCCTCCACCATGAATTTGCCCAAACTCTGCTGGTTAGAGGCTCAATCCACCCTGATTTTCAAAACAAATGTTGGTGCCAACCTCAACTTACTACAAGGGTCAAATTCACTGCTGGTGACAAGCTCTCCTCACTGCAAGTGCCAAATACACATGTTTCAAGGTGTTTTCCTACTGTCAGAGAGGTGGTATTGAGTGTGTAAAGTGTGTAGTTGTTAGGCTGTGATGTTGGGGTAATAGAGGGTCTTTGGTGTGTTAGATGCCCCCAGACATGCTTCCCCTGCTGTCCCAGTGTCATTCCAGAGGTGTTGGCATCATTTCCTGGGGTGTCATAGTGGACTTGGTGACCCTCCAGACACGGATTTGGGTTTCCCCCTTAACGAGTATCTGTTCCCCATAGACTATAATGGGGTTCGAAACCCGTTCGAACACACGAACATTGAGCGGCTGTTCGAATCGAATTTCGAACCTCGAACATTTTAGTGTTCGCTCATCTCTATTCCTATCATTATGTCTTTGGTGTGTCGGAGGAAACCCACACAAAAAAATGGGAAGAACATACACTCCTTGCAGATGTTGTCCTTGGCAAGATTCGAACCCAGGACTCCAGCACTGTAAGGCTGCAGCACTAACCACTGAGCCACCATGATGCCCTACATAGTATCCCTCTCATGGAGTGGCAGTATAGACCTATTTAACATTCAAACACCACTGCTTCAAACATAAGTGATTCTGAATATAGTGAACATAGTTTTTAATGGGAAAGTGCAATCTTGACTTGAAAAGTCAACTTTCAATGCGCACTAGAAAGACTGTTCATTACACCTTCATCTGCCACCCATTTTCAACTGTGGCCACCATTCATCAAAATTTGACAATCTTTATGTACAGGTGTGAGTGGCAAGAATGAGTGCATTTTGACCAGGATATAAGGGCATCCATATACATTAACTGGAAATGGTACATACAGTCATTAGTTGACCACATTTTTGTCCATATTATGACTATAAATAAGTGTTTCTGTTCCCCTCTACATTTCTTCTGAATCAAAATTTAGATATTCCAGGGGCATAAACTAGAGCCACAAAGAACCTTATGCCATATTAGAAGACATCAATACCAAATAGTTGGAATAGGTGGGGGAGGTTGTTTATATACACCAATTGCTTGTGCTCTTTCCTTACCTGCTTTTCAGCTTTTCTATCATTAATCAGCTGTTAGACTTCTAGCTCCCCCAATCCACTCTGACGCTTCCCCTGCAGTCCCTAGCAATTTACTTACACCTGAGTTTTATACTTTTTGGGTACAACTATGGGTCTCTTTTATTCTGCAAACCATTAAAGCAATTTCTTGCACCAGAACCATTTAGCACACAACTAGGGTTGAGCCGATCTTGATTTTTCAGGATCGATTTTAAAATCCGATTTCCGATCATTTTTCATTCAAACCCGATCTTAATCCCAATTTCGATCCCAATGGGATTTTTTATTAATCGGAGATCGGATTTTAAAAGCAATCCTATTCACTACACAGCATGGAATCTAACAATTGTTAGAATCCACGCCGTGTAGTGAATCACTAAAGTAGCCAGAGGATTTTTTTTTTTAATCCTCTGGCTACTTAGTCCCCCCTGTTGTCCACTTACCTCCAGAGATGGCTGGTCCGGTGCCTGGTGCCTTCCTTCTTCTTTGACTCGCTGCCGCTCCTAAGCCACAAGCCCCGCCTACCTAGCGCTTTAAACACTAACCTGGGATGCGGGGCAGAGAGGCAAGAAGAGCAGCATGGAGCGGCAGCGAGGCAAGAAGAAGGAGGGCACCAGAGCAGCCATCTCTAGAGGTAAGTAGCTGCTAGAGATGTTTAGTTTAGCCTCCCATTCGAATGAATGGAGGCAGACGGCGTGCAGGGGGTTAAGGCTGTGTGCCGGCTGCTTCCATTTATTCCTATAGAACTGCAGCGGAGCCTTCACACTGAGTATACAGCGTATACTCAGTGTGACGGCTATGCAAAGCATTGTGGGAAAAGATCACCGATCTCGATCCCACATAAAAAGATCGTGTTCGGAATTCCGATGGCGATCATGAAATTTTCTCGATCGCTGATCGGAATCCGATCTTTTCCGAACACGATCGCTCAACCCTACCCACAACACTTTTCTGGCTTTGCATTCTCATACTGTACAGTATATCCGCTACTCTTTAAAGGCACAATCCCCAATTCTAAAAGGAAAAATATCACTTAATTATAACATGAGTACAATATTGTCATCCTTACTTATAGAGATGAGATGTAAATGGCTAAAGGGAGAACACAAAGTTAACCAGTATATTCAACATTACAAAACAGCACACGACACAGACATTTGTAGAGCTTTACTTTGGGAATATGCGCTGCTGGTTAAAATGATATTTTTTTTACTATGTCTCAGCAAAAATTACTGTGTTCCTTGTGTGTCACGCTAATAACTCCTACTTTACTTCAGTCACTTGACTTAATGAGTGCTCTAAAACTACAGTGAACTAACGCTTGGCATGAGTGGGCTTGAGTGGGCTTCTTATTATTGTAAAGAAGGAAGTTCAAAGAGGTTAAAGAAAATAAAATAGAATTAGAAATGTAATTCATTTCAGAATAATTTAGCAGATTGACAATAACAGCAGGACTGGATCTTCAGAATACAGCCACATAATACACAAATGCATGTTGGTCGGGCTGCAATAGATTTCAGTTTAGTTTTTACCAAAATCCTGTTAGCCATGTAATTCTTTGCTGTGGGCTTAGCCTGACATTCCTTGCAAAAAGCATATGTTACATACAAATGGTTCCTTTAGCATGACAACGGGTGAAATTAAGGCAATTCCATAAATTTCTTTAAAATCTAAATCTTTTAATTTATAAATATAGTGACTGTTTTCATTCATTCATCCCTAGGTATTCTGCAATGTACTCTGAAGCTGGTGGTAGCTGTACCAAGACAAAACAGAAGCGAACTTTAAGAAGAATGATGGGCAATTACATGGGCTCCTTGGACCTTGGCTCCAGGGGCTCGGGTCAAATCCAGTTTGTAAAGAAACGGTTCAATGATCTCTACCCCAATCCTACTACTGATAGGGTTGAGCGATCGGGATCGGAAATGTTCGGCAATTTCACCATCGCGATCAGAATTCCAATCCCAATCTTTTCCGGCGGGATGGAGGTCGGAGGTTATTTCCCACAATGCTTGGCTACTGGACAATCATCGTGGGAAAAGCTATAGTATCAGATGAGCGAGCACGCACCCATAGGAATGAATGGAGCTGCCGGTACGCCGACTTTGCTGGCGTCCAGCCGCTTAACCCACTGCGTGCCGGCTGTGTTCATTCATTCCTATAGATTTACTGTAGCCTGACAGTCTTCTGCTTCATCCCTGTTTTATCGTATACTCAAATCTGCTACATCTGAGATGTAGCAGAGCTGAGTATACAGTAAAGTAGGGACGAAGCAGAAGAGTAGATAGTATCTATCTACTCACGAACTTCGCTCAACTTACCTGCACAGAAGTGCTGTCACTGCCGGTTCTTCTCGCTCCTCTTCTGTTAGAGATGCTGCGAGAAGGCAGGGCTTGTGGCTTAGGAGAGTGTGGGCGGGCACTGGGAAGGGAGACGTGAGTGATGCACGTCGATGTTTTCCTGACCTCTTCTCTAACATAGACAATTGAACTATTTAGGCTCTTTAATTGAGTTTTATTTGGATATAGTAAACTATAGAGATGAGCGAACAGTAAAATGTTTGAGGTTCGATATTCGTTTCGAGTAGCCCCTCAATATTCGACTACTCGAATATCGAACCCTATTATAGTCTATGGGGGGGGGAATGCTCATTTCAGGGGTAGGCAACGTTCGATCAAATTATACTTACCAAGTCCACGAGTGAGGGTCGGGCTGGATCCTCTGTGCAGTCTTCTCCTTGCAGCGTCCCCGTGGCATCTTCCGGCTCTGAATTCACTCTGCCAGGCATCAGGCCTGGGCAGAGCCGACTGCGCATGCCCGCACTACAAGCGGACATGCGCAGTCGGCTCTGCCCAGGCCTGATGCCTGGCAGAGTGAATGAAGAGCTGGAAGACGCCGCGGGGAAGCTGCACGGAGAAGACTTCTAAAGGTAGAAGAAGAACCAGATTGATTGGCCGATTGTATAGCATGCGGCCAATCAATGCTGGTTCTGCATCAAACTTTTACATTCGAACAAAATTTGAGTTTACTGAGATTTTTAAGGTTTCTTTGCTGCAGAACAGTGTGGTGAACAATAGGAACCTAAAATCACAGGAATCTGGAACGTATAAAAAAATCTGATAATCTGTGCATGTCTACTGTACATGTCACTACGTCTTCCTCCTGTGTAGCCACTATTACATCCTTTGGCTGGAGGTCTTTGACTATTACTAGGATTCATGTAGCTTCCACGTCATTTGCAATCTTTTCACTGTTGATTTTGCTGCTATGGAGAGTCCTGCTTCTTAATGTGGTTATGCATTTTCTACTTCTGTAAGGGCTGTCATGTGGTTTCTTCTTTTATTAGGTTACACTAGCATCACACTGGGGTTGAGGTGTCCATTGTTTTGGTTTGTTGGAGGATCAGACTAACAGACAAATGGACCATTAAACAGTGGACACTAATAGAACCCAATGGACCCCATTGACTATGATGGGGACCTCCTGGTGTACATTCTTTTTGACTGTAAGTGTCAGACAAAAAAGTTCTGTTAGCAGTCATTCACACAAAAGCACAGTCAGGTTAAGGCCCATGTAGCGGGCCACAGCAAAAAAGCACAGTGCAACACATTGCAGTTTTTCCTGCAGTGCTTTCACAGAAACTTTTTGTTGTGCGTATTTTTCTGCAATGTGTGGGTGGGATTGACACTGCAATGACTGTAAAATCAATGGTTTTTGCCAAGATGTTTATACCACATAGAGACCCGGCCTTAGAGTTTCTTCACACTAGTCCAAATTTTTCACAATGATAATTGCAAATTTTTGATATACTTGCTCAGATTTACTATTAGTTAGGGCAAATTTAGAAAGTCTGAAAATTCGCCAGATTTATTACTGACTGATACTGGATGATAAATGTGGCATATCTTTAGTCAGACTAGGCTGAATTTCTACCACCTTTTAGTTGGCTTACTTTGTGCCAGAATTTTTTGACACTATTTTGCCGCATAATGGCGCATATAAACCACTCCTACTTTTTGAGATTCTATGCCCACGTGTTCAGAATATCAGTAAAGTCTTGCACCAGAGATATGCCATATTTATGCCAAGGTACAGTCAAAACCACAATAGTAAATCAGGGCACTGGTTGAAAAAGCTTACATTACCAATGCAAAATATATAATCCTAATTTATTGCCAATATTGTCAATTGAACATCATCTTCATGTATTCGCCAAACCCTCTTCACATCTCCAAACCCCTTTGAGGCTGAGGCACCATATTATGGAAAGGCAGCTTTTTTGTTGCAAATAGAGATGAGCGAGTAGTATTCGAGTATTCGAGTACCACTCGCTATTCCAATGGAAAAGTTTGATGCAGAACCAGCATTGATTGGCCGCATGCTATACAGTCGGCCAATCAACGCTGGTTCTTCTCCTACCTTTAGAAGTCTTCTCTGTGCAGCTTCCCCGCAGCGTCTTCCGGCTCTGAATTCACTCTGCCAGGCATTGGCCTGGACAGAGCGGACTGCGCATGCCCACTTGTAGTGCGGGCATGCGCAGTCGGCTCTGCCCAGGCCCGATGCCTGGCAGAGTGAATTCAGAGCCTGATGATGCCACGGGGATGCTGCACGGAGAAGACTTCTCGGAGGATCCAGCCCGACCCTCACTCTTGGACTTGGTAAGTATAATTTGATCAAATGTTGCCTACCCCTGAAACGAGCATTTTCCCCCCATAGAGTATTTGTATTGTTTTGTTTAGTTTTTCCCCCATAGAGTATAATAGGGTTGAATATTCGATTCGAGTAGTCGAATATTGAGGGGCTACTCGAAACAAATATCGAACATTTTACTGTTCGCTCATCTCTAGTTGCAAATTTGACTGCAGTTTTTTGAGCCAAAGCCAGGAGTGGGTTGAGCAGAGGGTAGAAGGACTTTTTATATATTTTCCATTCCTTTTGTGGGCACTCCTAGCTTTGGCTTAAAAAAAATGCAATAAAATAAGCTGCGTTTCCGCAATGTGGAGCCTCAGTAGTTTTTTTTTTTTACTTTACATTTTTAAATTCATATTTCTTTAAATCATTACTAAGTATGTATTAGAATAAATGTGAAACATGACACAAACGCCCAAAGCAGATACAATTTGTACAAGTGCAGACATTACAATGATATTAGCGCATGACAATCTGTTTCACACTCACGTTCTGTTCCAGCTCTGCTGACTCCTTCATTCTACACAAGCTGAATATCCAGTCAATAGGCAGCTGAGTATATTAGATGCAGATCACTAGGCTTTACTTTTGCTGTAATCAAACAAATGCTGAGTTTAAAAAGTGTATGTTGAAAAAGTTAATGGCATCATCAGAAAATTAAACATTATTCAATAGAGGAATTATCTGGCAGAATTGTTTCCAGAGAAGAGAATGTGCTTTGCGTTTATTGTATTATAAAAACCAGAATATAAAGTTTATGCCTGGAATACAGTTAGACAGGGCAGTCATGCGTACAGTTATGACTGGATACCCTGTCCGTGTACTGTGATGGAGATGAATGTGTGAAATATTAAGGCTAATTATCCTAGAAGAAATTGTTACTCGCAGAGTTATTAGACTAGACGTGAGCTCAGTACCTCCTGTAATAAAGATGGAACTTTTATATTGGATTTAAAAAGAAAATGATTTTTGATTCGGACTATTTTAAAACTGCAATGACGTAAAAAATATGAAATAAATGGATTAATATAGAATTAACAAAGAATTCAAAGCTTTTCTGTAAATTGTGTTGCTTGAAACTGTTCAGAAGAATAAACATAAATTATGTCAAAAATATATTCCTTCAGGGAAGAAGTAATTGATCCATCAAGCAATTGTAATGTGAACCCTTGGGTCACATTTATTATTAACAAAAAGTCACGTCATGATGATGCTGGTGTATTTCTGCACCTTATTTTCACGTCTATACACAGTAGTATATGATATCTGAGAACTTCTACACTTGTAAAACAATAAAACAAATCAAACGGATTTCGACCAAGATGCCCATCAGTAACAAAGACCGTGAATGCTGAAGATCTTGGTGCTATCTTCAGACTATTGTTCATTCAGTAGCTCAAATGACTACTTATCAACTTATTGCAGTGGGTGGTGTGAGAAGGTGACAGGCAAAATGCTGGATTCCAGATATATCAGCCACAAATTTCCGACATATGTGTGGTCCAGGGCTCATTACTGGGCCAGAGAAGGCTGAAGCTCCTGCATTGTGTACTATTCTATCAGGTGAAAGGAGGTGTATGGTTCTGACCTGTAACCCTGAGATAGGCAAATATATAGAGGTTTGAACCTTAAAGGGGTTTTCCCACCATAAGATAGTGGATAACTTGGAGATTGGTTGGACTCCTACGACTCAGACTGATCTGGAAAATGGGTGACTTTTGTTCCCCTTTCTGAATAGAGCTGTGGTCAGGCCACGTGCACTCTGTTCCATCCATTTCAATTGGAGTGCTGATATACTCTATTCTTCTGCTATCTCCAACACTTCTACTGAAATGAATGGGGAATTGCACGTGCTAACCAACCACTGTTCCATTCAGATTCTCCTGATCAATGGGCATCTGCATGGTCAGACACTCACCAATCTGAAATTTGATAGGGGATAACTTGCTTTGGTAGGAAACCCTTTTAACAATATGCTAATTTATTTGCTTATCACATGAATTACTGAATTTTGCCATGGTGGGACTATTAAAGAATTATCTTATCTTATGGTGTCACCAATTATTTCAATGTCTATAGGGGACTTTATGTGTTGAACATGTTCTAACATCAGGCCCTCCAGTCTACAGTACTGAATTTTGTGAATGATTACAACCTATGATATACCAACTATAATGACATGTAGTTCTCTAGTTAAATTGAGTTTTAGATTGGTTGAATGTTATTCTAAGTGTTACAGTTTGGACTAATAATGAATACTAGAGATGAGTCGAGTCGAATCGAAGCTGCTGAAGTGGAATTCGATCCGAATTTCAGGAAATATTCAATTTGCTTTGTATCCAGATTTCTTCACGCTTCGTGGTAATGAATCACATTTTTTTCTAAAAATTGCTGCTGCATATGTTAGGACATGGGGTAAGGAACTCTGGGAATGTGGGATCACTCACAATGCCATTTAACTCTTTTGCGACTGCCCACGGCATTGGGAGGAGGTGTTAGCTGTAACTGACAGCTAACACCCTGCTCCATAACCCCCAGTCAGAGCACAGCTCCGATCATGGGTTTTATCCCTTTGGATACTGGAGTCAAACATGACTGCAGGATACAAAGGGTTCTGCCATGGTACATGTCCCCCTCGGCACCCCCAGCGGTGAGATCTGCATCTTCTGCAGCCCGGGGTCTGGCTAGTGACCCCAGGCTGCTCATATCCCCCATAGGGAGCTACGGGCCCATTCGTAGCATCTGCATAAGGTGACCTCCTCTATAGACTGCAGTACACGTTTTGCAGTCTATAGTGCTGAACCAGTGATAAGTGCATCGCTGGTTCAAGTTCACTAGTGGAACATCACTAAAAACCACTGCAAGGCTCAGTGTTCTAACCACTGTACAGGCTCTCTGCAGCCAGGAAATAGCTGTTTTTTTTTAATGCAATTCACCACAAATTAGTTCTGATTGAATTCTATCAAAAGATTTGGTGATGCTGCCAAATCGAATTTTTGAGTAATTCACTTATCTCTAATGAATACATATGTACTGTAGATGTATGGTAGTAATAGATCTCATTTATTTCAGATACTTGATGTTGAAATTTATATAGTACTATATATGGTATTAACTAGGGTTGAGCCGATCTTGAGATTTCAAGATCTATTTTAAAATCCGATTTCCGATCATTTTCCAGCCAATCTTGATCCCGATTTCGATCATGAAATTTGCTCGATCGCCGATCGGAATCTGATCTTTTCCGATCCCGATCCTCAACCCTAGTCAATGTTTCTCTATGGGAAAAGTCACTTTTAGGGTTGAGCCGATCTTGAGATAACCTCCGATCTTGATCCTACTGGAAAAGATCGGGTCGGAATTCCGATCACAATCGTGAAATTTACTCGATCGCCGATGGGAATCCAATCTTTTCCGATCCTGATCGCTCAACCCTAGTATTAACCTATTAGTGATTTCTAATTACTATAATAGTATCTAAGACCATTCCTCACTGATATTTAGGTGTAAAACCATCTATAAAACAGTATATTATTGTAATACATGTATAATTTCATCCTTAACTGCCTGGTTTGGACAATAAGACTAGTTGTGTAACATAGTAATTTGCACTAAGCAGAAAAAGATATCTATGATATATTTTAAATCCTTGCTTGGTGCTCATGGGTCAGAATATCCTCTGCACTAATATTCAAGGTTATTTGTCACTTATAGTTGTCAATTTCAATCATGAACTGATTTTGTGAATATTTGAGCTTCAAATAATGAATAATGATTGATGGGTCTCATTCCCCAAGCTCAATACAGGAAGTTAAGTCTTTTAGTGCCACATGTCACTTCCATTTCTTCAATTGTCAGGGGAAAGGCTAATAGATGATAATAGTACTGTTTCATATAAGTGTGAGATCTATTAATGGTGTGACACAGTATATGAGTAAATTGGTTGGAACAGATTAATAGCAATCAGAAGTTATCTTATATCCACTGTACATATAGCTTTTTACATAGTAATTCCATATTTGAGATCATCATGCAATGGGAAAGGGACCACTAGATGAGGATTAGAGATGAGCGAACACTAAAATGTTCGAGGTTCGAAATTCGATTCGAACAGCCGCTCACTGTTCGAGTGTTCGAATGGGTTTCGAACCCCATTATAGTCTATGGGGAACATAAACTCGTTAAGGGGGAAACCCAAATTCGTGTCTGGAGGGTCACCAAGTCCACTATGACACCCCAGGAAATGATACCAACACCCTGGAATGACACTGGGACAGCAGGGGAAGCATGTCTGGGGGCATAAAAGTCACTTTATTTCATGGAAATCCCTGTCAGTTTGCGATTTTCGCAAGCTAACTTTTCCCCATAGAAATGCATTGGCCAGTGCTGATTGGCCAGAGTACGGAACTCGACCAATCAGCGCTGGCTCTGCTGGAGGAGGCGGAGTCTAAGATCGCTCCACACCAGTCTCCATTCAGGTCCGACCTTAGACTCCGCCTCCTCCAGCAGAGCCAGCGCTGATTGGCCGAATTCCATACTCTGGCCAATCAGCGCTGGCCAATGCATTCTATTAGCCCGATGAAGTAGAGCTGAATGTGTGTGCTAAGCACACACATTCAGCACTGCTTCATCACGCCAATACAATGCATTAGCCAGTGCTGATTGGCCAGAGTACGGAATTCGGCCAATCAGCGCTGGCTCTGCTGGAGGAGGCGGAGTCTAAGGTCGGACCTGAATGGAGACTGGTGTGGAGCGATCTTAGACTCCGCCTCCTCCAGCAGAGCCAGCGCTGATTGGCCGAATTCCGTACTCTGGCCAATCAGCACTGGCTAATGCATTGTATTGGCGTGATGAAGCAGTGCTGAATGTGTGTGCTTAGCACACACATTCAGCTCTACTTCATCGGGCTAATAGAATGCATTGGCCAATCAGCGCTGGCCAATGCATTCTATTAGCGTGAACTGAGTTTGCACAGGGGTTCTAGTGCACCCTCGGCTCTGCTACATCAGATTGCTACATCTGATGTAGCAGTGCCGAGTGTGCATCAGATGTGTAGTTGAGCAAAACTGACTCAGCACTGCTAAGTCTCTGCATTCGCATAGGAATGCATTGGCCAGCCTTCGGCCAATCAGCGCTGGCTCTGCCGGAGGAGGCGGAGTCTAAGGTCGGACCTGAATGGAGACTGGTGTGGAGCGATCTTAGACTCCGCCTCCTCCAGCAGAGCCAGCGCTGATTGGTCGAGTTCCGTACTCTGGCCAATCAGCGCTGGCCAATGCATTCTATTAGCCCGATGAAGTAGAGCTGAATGTGTGTGCTTAGCACACACATTCAGCTCTACTTCATCAGGCTAATAGAATACATTGGCCAATCAGCGCTGGCCAATGCATTCTATTAGCTTGATGAAGCAGAGTGTGCACAAGGGTTCAAGCGCACCCTCGGCTCTGATGTAGCAGAGCTGAGGGTGCACAAGGGTTCAAGTGCACCCTCGGCTCTCCTACATCAGAGCCGAGGGTGCGCTTGAACCCTTGTGCAGCCTCGGCTCTGCTACATCAGAGCCGAGGGTGCGCTTGAACCCTTGTGCACACTCTGCTTCATCAAGCTAATAGAATGCATTGGCCAGCACTGATTGGCCAGAGTACGGAATTCGGCCAATCAGCACTGGCCAATGCATCCCTATGGGAAAAAGTTTATCTCACAAAAATCACAATTACACACCCGATAGAGCCCCAAAAAGTTATTTTTAATAACATTCCCCCCTAAATAAAGGTTATCCCTAGCTATCCCTGCCTGTACAGCTATCCCTGTCTCATAGTCACAAAGTTCACATTCTCATATGACCCGGATTTGAAATCCACTATTCGTCTAAAATGGAGGTCACCTGATTTCGGCAGCCAATGACTTTTTCCAATTTTTTTCAATGCCCCCGGTGTCGTAGTTCCTGTCCCACCTCCCCTGCGCTGTTATTGGTGCAAAAAAGGCGCCAGGGAAGGTGGGAGGGGAATCGAATTTTGGCGCACTTTACCACGCGGTGTTCGATTCGATTCGAACATGGCGAACACCCTGATATCCGATCGAACATGTGTTCGATAGAACACTGTTCGCTCATCTCTAATGAGGATGTCTGGGAGAGATGATAAGGAAAATGTTTGTTCTCGTACCGTGTTAGCCAGTGGATAGGAAATATAAAAAAACAAAAAACTTGATAGTCTTCAGTAGTTGATACCTTTTTAATGGCTAACTAATAATGATGACAGATTACAATGTTTCAGAACTCTCGGCTCCTTTCTCAAGTAAATTTAAAACACATTTCTGAAGGATACATATTTATGTACAAAAGGACACATAGGGATAGAATTCTAGGAGGAAGGGGGGGAAGAGGATTATTAGGGTTATTAGTCATTGGTAGAAACAATGTAAACAATTCCAGGTTCACAGTGTCTCAGTTCACAGTGTCTCAGGTCAGTGATTTCTGTAGGATGCCATAAAACCATGTGATAGATTTAACCCCTTCTCCAGTGTTTGAAGTCCTTGATTTTAAATTCCCTCTTAAAACCACAATTTTCATGTCATCAGTGATATTATGATCCTCATTACAGAAATGTTTTGATACGGAAAGGTCCATTCTTTGTTCTCTAATTGTATGATGATGTGAATTCATACGCATTCTAAGCTGCTGTCCGATCTCTCCAACATACAGATTTTCAGTGGGACATTTGGTGCACATTATTAAATACCCTACATTAGGTGTGTTACAGGTGAACCTACCTCGGATTTGAGACAGATGAAGCAAAGCAAGTATAACTGTTTATTTTTCATCACCTCTCCTGGGCCTCCATTTATTATACTCTGGGGTCTGAGGAGACTCAGAACATAATAATACCACTTGAGGTTCTACCTGAAAAAGTTTGGCTAGAAATGAACTAGAGGACCAAACTTCACGATTATTCATTGAAGCAAATCTTGTGAAGTTTGTCTATCTCTCTTTATGACATGAAACCTTATAGAGTTTTTCCAGCATTATAATATTGCCGACCCATCCTAAGGCCACAGCATTAATACCAAGCAACACAGTTCATCAGATGTCCTTGGTTTTACAGTCAAGCTCCATATATTTCAATGAAACTGAGCCATAAACAGACCTTGTAACTCAGGAATGTGAAATCATATACCTATGAAGATGGCACTCACCAAAGTACCATAGCTGCTATAACTGATCAGTGGGGCTCAAAGTGTTGCACCCCTGCCACTTAATATATTAATGGCCAATGCCAAATATTGGTTAACAATATTATAGCCCTGGAAAACTCCTCTAGGCCAGGGCCCCATGTTGTGAAAATGCAGCATTTTGGCCACAGTGTTTTACAGTATCTATAAAGTGAATGGGATTCTGGCTAATCCCATCCACACATTGCTGAAAAAAAAATCTGCAGCAGAAAAGCTGGGTTTTTAAAAATTTCAGCATGTCTGTGGATGCTCTGGCATTTTCCGAATAGAGATAGCAGGGGAAGAAATCATGCAGAGGAAAACATTTATTTATTTATTTTGCTGTGGCTCACTACGTGGGGCCAAAACCTAAAACACATTTTGATTTAAATTGAATACACAAAAATACAAAAATTAAATAACTTCTGACTGCTTAATTGTAGAGTGTTGTGCAAAAACGTATCACCCTTTTGTCAACTACGGTCTTACCCATTCTTAGCAACACATTCTTGCAGCTTCTCTTGCCCTAACTGCGTGGCACCTTACTATCCCAAAAAACAACATGAAGACTTGTTGGATATTTTTTTCCACAGCAGTCAGTTTATTAATGAACATGAGACTTGTAAAAAAACATTATTATCCAACAGTATAAAAAAACAGGACAAATAACAGCCCTGAACGGAGGTCCTTAGAGCTACAAAAAGAGATTGGTCTGGCATCCACCAATATGTATAGCCAAGTGCCCTATTTTGCCACCACCTGTTAACCAAAGGTTAGTGGCACCGCACCTGACTACCCAGTTAAAGGGACTCCACCTCATGAGAGACCCACCATGCACCAGACCACCCACCACCATGAGCAGACCAAATATTTATGGGGAGGAGGGAATCACACCATGTCTCCCCCACCACCGAATTCCACCCACCACTGTAACCATGATGCCTACATTAGAACTACCAACCCCACAAGCGTCTTGCCACTGCTGCAATAAGAACAAAGCAAAAGAGCTACGAGAAGCAGTGCCCCCAAGCCGTCAAAATCCCCCCAAACCATCACAAGCTCAGGGAGGGACGGTGGGACCTTCCTTATGGCCGTCTGCCCACCAAGTGAGGCTCTCTGGTCCAACCACTGGAAGCCTTACCAGGCCCCACCAACCTACTTCCAGTGCCGGGACCAGACGTCAGCGTGACAGTGCTGGTCCAGAGCTGCAGCATCTAAGTATGAAACTTAACCCCCTGTACTTCCCTACAATGGCTAGATATGTTAGAATTTTTTCTTTTCCATTCCTTTCAGTTAGGAGCTCAATTTTTTTCTTTTTAATCCTTTAGTTTTTATACATTTTTGCCCCTTAAGCAATTTGATTAAAAAAAATTGGTCACTCACAAACAAAATTATATAACCACAAAAATTACCTTACATAGATATATTGAATTCTTTCTTTTCCACTTTCTTTCTTTCTTTCTTTCTTTCTTTCTTTCTTTCTTTCTTTCTTTCTTTCTTTCTTTCTTTCTTTCTTTCTTTTCCTCTTTCTTTCTTTCTTTCTTTCTTTCTTTCTTTCTTTCTTTCTTTCTTTCTTTCTTTCTTTCTTTCTTTCTTTCTTTCTTTCTTTCTTTCTTTCTTTCTTTCTTTCTTTCTTTTCTTCTTTCTTTCTTTCTGTCTTTCTTTCTTCCTCTTATACTGTAATGAATAGGTTGTGCTGTCACTGTAATTGGCAGTATTTGTCGAAGCTCATCTTTTTGAAAAGCAATATCACAGTAAAGCTTGCCTCTTTTTTTCTCATGCAAACTTTAAAGAACAGACACAAATGAATTTAACAAAACATTTTTCTATCACAGTTTTTGTAATTGCATCTGATACGGAAGGAGAGGTTAGAATGTACCACACAAGATGTGCCCAGTTTCCCAGGCTGGATGAAGTTCATCAGTCAATTGCGGCCATCTGGTTTCACCTAAAACCTTTTCATTCAAGCCATTTTGAAAAATATCAACAGTTATGCAAGAAACACAAGTGTGTTAGTGCCCAGCCACAAAAGCCTGGCTCTTTGTTAACTTCGAATGAAAGATATGGTGGAACAAACTATTTTATTCAGCCTCATTAAGAATTGTAAATTAAAACACAGATGTCTTAGGAGATACTTGTTTTTTAAACTTTCAGGCACAAAAGGAAAGAGCTTATAATTGCTGATTCTCAGCGCTGAGATTTTCACCGTTAACAAATACATTATCATTTTTAAACAAGGTTGTGGTTTTTTTTAAAAAAAAAAAAAAACAGGCAGAAAAATAATTATTGGGAAAACTATAATGAGTATTTTTTTCAAGTCATATAAAAAATTGTGGAATTGGATGTCCAAGGAGCAGAAAAGTACAGGTCTATAGCAAGCATTATGTATCGTGTTTAGAATTTCTGTGACCCACATAAAAAATATGAGACCTAAATAAAACCGTAATAGTGTCAATACATTAGGGTGGTACTATTTTCTGACACATAAGAGAAAAACTCAGCAATGCCCTCTGCCACTGGCTTTGAAAGGTGGAAGACATTAGTGTTATGGAAGACCTCACCGCGTCGCTTCGAGACATTCGAGAGGCCTACATGGAAGCTTGGACCCAGTGGGTTCTTTTTCAAGGTACCTGTATGTACAAAGACCTGGTTGGCTGACATGTATTTAAGTCTAGTGGGTTGATGGTCGAAGCTTGGCGCTGTTTACCCCCCCATTTTTTTTCTTTCTCTCCCTTTCTCTTCCTTTCTCTCCTCCCCATGTCTCTACCTTAGCTTGTCCTTATCTTTGCTGTTTGTCCTTGTGTGTTTTTGTTTCCTTTGACATGTTCTTGTTCTGTCCATCCAGACGCTTTATTATGTATAAATTACTGTCACTGGCTGGTGTTTCTCGGCCTCGTTATGTTAATGTCTTATTTAATGATATTTTTTTATAAATAAAGAATTTATTTAAAAAACCTCAGCATTGCCATTATTGATACATTGCCCAATAAAGATCCCACTTACGTTCTAAGTGGGATCTTTATTGCATTATATTACAGATTGGGACCCTATCCCTCTATGAATCCACCCATATATCCATCACACTTTCTGGTATTATTGATACATCATTTAATACCAGATCACTGCCACCATTTTCTTTTTCAACTGCACCAGTTACACAGCTATGATTCTTCACTAGAGATGAGCGAACAGTAAAATATTCGATATTAGATATTCTTTTCGAATAGCCGCTCAATATTCGACTATTCGAACGAATATCAAACCCCATTATAGTCTATGGGGAAAAATGCTTCATTTCAGGGGATCCCACCATTCGACTCAGGAGAGTCACCAAGTCCACTATGACACCCCAGGAAATGATGCCAATACCCTGGAATACAACTGGGACAGCAGGGGAAGCATGTCTGGGGGCATCTAACATGCCCAAGTCACTATATTATGTTGGGATCCCTGTCAGCTTGCGATATGCGGGAGCTGACTTTTTCCCATAGGAATGCATTGACCAGCGTTGATTGGCCGAATGCCATACAGAGTACAGCATTCGGCCAATCAACGCTGGTTCTGCCGGAGGCTCGTCTGTGAGGAGGCGGAGTCTAAGATCGGATCAGAATGGAGACTGCTGTGGACCGCTCTTAGACTCCGCCTCCACCGGCAGAACCAGCGTTGATTAGCCGAATGCTATAGCATTTGGCCAATCAATGCTGGTCAATGCATTCCTATGCCGAGATGTAGCAGTGCTGGCACTGCTACACCGGAGATTTAGCAGAGATGAGTGTGCGCTGAACCCTGCTGCACACTCAGCTCTGCTGCATCGGACTGGTACATCGGACACTGCTACATTGGCCAGCACTGCTACATAGGGCCATGCACTCAGCTGGGCTACTCCGGAGATGCAGCCAAGCAGAGCTCACTTCCATCATTTCCTGGGGTGTCATAGTGGACTTGGTGATTCTCCTGAGTCGAAGATTGGGATCCACTGAAGCAAACATTTTTTCCCCATAGACTATAATGGGGTTCGGTATTCGTTAGAATAGTCAAATATTGAGGGGCTATTCTAAACGAATATTGAATATTTTACTGTTCGCTCATCTCTAGTCATGTCTTATTTTTGGTCATTTCCATGGAGCCCTTCATACACTGAAATTTATGCAGATCCATGAAAATGGGAGCCACTCGGGTGCAACATGGCCATGAAAAATTCACCTTTTTTTACAGCCATTTCACACTCTTTGGTGTGAGTCTAGCCTTAAACTCTTAAATAGTAATTACGTAGCTTTTTAAAGAATTAATTTAGAAGCAATTTCGTAACTCCAGCTTTGCTATTCAATGAAGGAAGGATAAGCTTGTTTTAGGCCATATCTAGTTGTCTAATACACTGAAGATTTTTTTGTAAAGAAAATTCTGCTGCAAAGAGTAAAATCTTCAATGAAACGCTGCAGCAGCTGAGTTAAATTCACACTGCAGGCCAAGTTACGCTGCAGATTTTTATGCGCAGTTTGTTGATGAGATTTCTTTGAATTTTTCCAGAGTTATTGTAATATCTTGCAGATTTTCTACTGCAAGTTTTTATATAATTTGGACACACACTAGTATTTACTTACTAGATATCTTACAAAAGAATTTGAAGATAAATACTGCTTGAACAACAGCATTTCATCTAATATATAGCATATATGTGCCCATGAGTATACTTTTCACCATCCGAAACATATAATTGTACTTCTAACACTCAATAAAGAAATTGCAGGTTTTATATCGGAGACTGGAAAAAAAAAAAAAAAAAACTTCACCAGCAGAGCGTTCCCTTATTAACTTTATACGCTTGGGAGAATGGAATAAATGGTTTCCCTGCTGAATGATGCTGGTTAATGCTAGGAAGTAACACAGCAATGTGTTACACACAAATAATAATCAGAATAATGCATTCAATTTTTTCCTTGGTTAGATCAGAAGTTAAGGTAAGAGATGATTTATGTGGACACATTAGGGCACATTTACTCAGACCCTACCCCTAAATAATGGCATAAAAAAGTCATAGACCACAAGTTTGCAACTTTTAGGATAGCATTTACAACAGAAACTGGCAATGCTTTTTATAAACTGACCTGAACACTTTCCAAAAGGGATGCTGCGAGGATGTGCTGCAGATCTGGCTATTGTCTTGCCAGAGTCATCACCATTTACTCCATTTTTTATGTAAATGAAACCTAAGATCCAGTCCAGTTATAGATTTCAATCAGGAGCATGGACTGCTGTAGGATGCATCCAATTTATGATGAAGTCTATTCTTCATCATCATAACTCAGGCTAATCCTTCAGCAGTGCAGGGATTGTCAAGAGAAGCCTGCAATATGTTGGTCTGGATGAATCCCCCCACTAATACTTCTAACATAATCTAATGGACAGTTTGTGTTACGGTCAGCAGGCTTTCTTAAAAAAAAAAAAAAAAACTAAAATAAACAAAAGCCTGCAGAGCCCAACTGGACTCTGAACCACAGAGCACCCTTGTGTGAGCAAGAGCCGACAGGTAATGTCACTGCCAAGCTACAATACCATCTGGGTACAAACAGAAACATAGATAAGATCTCTGCAGGACAGAGCAGCCACAAATGAATACAAAAGTCTTGCAGTTATTCCACTACAAGACAAACTTAAACTATGACAATGTACTCCCAGTAGCTTTCTGAGCTGCACCCACTACAGCTACCTGCAGTTGCAGCACCACAGGTAGCAGCCTGCCTAAGGTAGGAGATTCCCACAATACTGTCTAAAGGGAGGATTCCCACAATTTTAACATAAGGGTGGAGGTTCTCACTACCTACCTAAGGCAGCTTGTTGCCAAACTAATATCTTGCACAGACGTGCAACATATGGCATTTGAGACTAGAGCACCGGGCTGCCCAACCTGCCTCCTTAAATGGAGGGAAGTCGGGCCTGAACAGCCAGTCCAGGTGCCCAAGCCAGATGCTCATAGGCTGACACCCCTGTCAGTCAGGAAACTGACCATGCCTATGGGCTGTAAGGGAATTCACCCCTGCTATGCTGGACTGAGCAGTGACAGCAGAACAGGCTGCGACCCTAATTCCTTGGCCGCACCTGCCGCACAATCCTAACAGTTTGAGTATGAATTTTGACTATGGATCAATGTAGGTAACATATACAAAAATCAAGAGGTGATTGAGTAGTTTCCTCAATGGATCCTGGGAAAGCTTTACCCTTTAGACCCCATCCTCAGAAGGCAATCTGAAAAGTTAGTCCATATGTTGGATGGATTTCCATATCTGAACCTAGTCAGGAGATGGGACACCTTGCAATATAGTGACCTATGATGCTGGGATGTGCTTGCCTTCTCACACGTCTAATGGTCATAATATGAACATTACAGAAAAGTGAAACCATTGGCAGACAGGGACTTCCAGCATCATAGACTACTATGTAGCAAGGAGCCCCATCTCCTTACTAAGTTTGGACCAAGCCTTCTGCTCCAGATTGTCTCATGTGCATGGAGCATTACTTTGACACCCAGTGGCGTAACTAGGAATGGCGGGGCCCCGTGGCGAACCTTTGATGTGGGCCCCCCACTCCAAAGACCCCGACTGACCGACCCTTTTCCCCCGCATTCCTGCAGGCACTATTATGCCCCATAGTGGCCCCTGTACACAGTATTATACCCTATAGTGGCCCCTGTACATGGTAATATACCCTATAGTGGCTCCTGTATACAGTATTAAACCCTATAGTGGATTCTGTATACAGTGTTATACCCTATAGTGGCCCCTGCACAAAGTAGTATGCCCTATAGTGGCCCCTACATACAGTATTATGCCCTATAGTGGCCACTGTAGCACAGTATTATGTACTGTAATAACCCCTTCATCCCTAGGCAGCAGGCAGCTGCCAGTACAGTACTGTGTGCTGACAGCCTTCCCTGCACACATGGGTTAAACTCACCAGTCTGCACTCACTCTCCATAAGTCCTCAGCACTGCTTACTCCATCCCCCGATGTCTCCGCCCCTCCCCCACTGTCAGGACGCACGCTGAGACTCTCCACCGCCTGGAACCCGACACCTCAGGTGGCCTCAGACCTCAAAAAGTAAAATGTATTGTTTATTTTTTTGGCATATTAGCTAGTGAGGGGGCCTGGGCCCCCTAAGGTGTCGGGCTCTGTGGCAGCCGCTACCACTGCTACCGTGGTAGTTACGCCACTGTTGACACCCCATGGGGCCACAGCCGTAAAAGGATTTTTCGTTTATCTTCTCCATGTATGGGTTTAGGTATATGTTCCACTGCCCATAAACAAAGGGAGGAACTTGGATTTTCAAGATGGCAAGAAATGAAATGCCTGGATACCCCAGATATACCAGATTTATTAGGAGTATTACAATCTGCTATGTGTTCAGCGATAGGCACTTTATGGGGTCTGATGGTGCAACCTACATAATACATATTACATGATGTGCAATAAATCACATGTACTGCTTATTTTTTATTTATATCTTTCCCTTTGTCATTAGAAAAACTGACAGTTTTTGTAGTGAATTTACAGACACTGCACCGTCATGCCACATTTATAAAACCCCTGTATATTTAACCATGTGGGTTTTGATTCATATTTAATATGACTATTTTTTTTTTAGTGTTCATACTATGAGTAAGAGGCGACAGTCTCAAAACATGCAAGCGACTTTTTATTTGTTTATATGTGACATCATTTTATAGTATTCTTTTTTTTAATATACATCTTTTCCTCTGTTGCTGCCATTTTTTTTAACCAAAGTCAGGAGTGGATTTAGTAGAATGGAGAAGTATAAGAACTTCCTTTATATCTTCTATTCCTTTTGTAGCCACTAGGCTAAGGCCCCACTAGCGAGCCATAGCAAATCTGCAGATTTTTCCTCTGCTCCAGATCAGAAGTTGTTAAAGTTTTCATGAGATTAGAGCAACAAATTATACCGGGCCTGAACACAATGCCTGTTTTGCTGAATGTCCCTTAGATGCTGGTGCTGAGCATAGGGTTCTTAGCGGTACACAGAAAGACAAACAGCAACAGTCACATAGAAGACAATCTAAAGGTGTCAGCATCTCAAACTATTGTCTATTGCTTTACATTGAAACCTAAGAAGGAAGACAATTTCTATATTATAGTATTGCTCAGACATGTATACAAAAGTATTTCCTTAAAATGACTTTTCCTGATGATAAGTAAAGCATTATAAAATCGAAAAGAATAGTGTGATCACTTTTAACAATCCTCAATAAAAAACCAAAAGGCATTTTTTTCTTCTTAAATTTTAAGTTTGACCCTTAACCTTTCAGGTCAGGCCATTTCCAAATCATCTGATTAACACTTTTACACATCTTCAGGAAGTCTATTGAGAGAAATCCCATTAATCATAGTATAATAGGATTACTGTCAGGGAATTATAGTACGTGTTGTGTAGCGTAGGTGGGGCATTTTAAAAGCCTAAACTTAAGCCTTTTACTGCTGATTAATACGGTAGTTGTATTTTTGGGGTATAAAAGGTATTATTATAGTTATTACTGCTATCTATCACAAATGAGAAAATAAAATTCTGAGGCTATTGTTATAATAAAATATAATAAAAATAAGCTGATCTATGTACAAGTCTATGACTGCGACTACAGCTACAACAGTTACCAGTGATGTCTTGTTTTCAAGAATAAAGCAGGTGCCATAGTGCAAAAGTTCTACCGACAGTTATATAAAATGCTAGTGTACCCCAGGATGATAATGTGCGCAATCCATGGTCTGTTGGTTATATAAAGAAGGATGTTCTACATTGAATAATGTCTCCATTGTCTCCAAAATACTATGTTAGATGAAGGGCTAATCATATATTTGCTGAATTTTTTACAGAACTGACTTAAAGGGGTTACCCTAGGTTAAGCTTTCTGTGGCCTATCCTTAGGATAAGCCATAACTGATTGATAGGGGACCAACAACAGGCCACCAGAAAGATGTCAGCTGTATGGCGCAGCCTCGAGCACCTCTCCTACACACTATACAGGGTTGGACGCAGAAAGATCCATCCCATGCATAGCAGTTAGGTACCTTCCCGTATGCTATACAGAAGATAAGTCAATAAAAGTTTAAGCCCCATATTTATGTCATAGGGGAATTCAGGATCTCTGTCCCATAGTCAATGTGAATGACAAGGTAGACACACATAACTGGTCCTTCCATATTGTTCTATGGGAGTTTCAAAAGGAGCAGAGCGCGTTCAGTGGGACATACATCTATAAAATATTTATGACATATTCTAAGATGGCAAACTCCTTTGAAACACCTCCCTCAAATATGACCCATGTGGAAAAAAGAATTCATCTCCTTATAAGTTATAACTGGCTGCACTAGATTTGCTTTGTTTTTCTTTGGCATCACATGCAATTTTCATTTTCCCAATTATCATTATTTTTTTATTTTTTTATGTAGATTGTGAGCCCCATATAGGGCTCACAAAGTACATATTTTTCCCAATCAGTATGTTTTTGGAGAATGGGAGGAAATCCACGCAAACATGGGGAGAACATACAAACTCCTTGCAGATGCTGTTCCTGTTGGGATTCATACCCAGGACTCCGGCGCTGCAAGGCTGCAGTGCTAACCACTGAGCCACCGTGTTGCCCCCCAATTATTTTTTTGTCTTATACGTTACAGCAACTCGATAACATTGCCAAGTAGCTTCCTTTTATGGAATCCAAATTGTTGCAATTTCTAATTCCTTCGCTACTCTTTTGCACTTGATTTAGTAATCTTCTCAATTATTCTATTCAGATTTAGGACACATATTAGTACGTCCAAGTAGGAGTAATGCAAAAAATCTCAACCAGACTAGGAGCTCTACAGTTTGATATAGTATCAGCTAGTAAAGTAATCCAATATATATTGATATGGCATACATGTGCTAATGATAAGTTCTAAAATATGTTACTACATAGCGAGTCTATAAGGCCAAAATATTCCAGCTAAACAAGAGAATAGAAATTAGTATAGCAGGAAAACATGCGTAGTAGTTAGGAACAGATGAACATTTCATTTTATTACTAATGCTTTTAACTTCATAGCAGAATTCATTTTGTCTCCAAAATGGATATTACTAGTTATAATATTTAAGACATTTATTACCACTGTGTTCCTTTTTTGGAAATAGTATTATTCTTAAAAAAAAAATTCAAATTTGGGTAATAAATTGGAGTAGAGGGTAAAATGAGATAAAACAATCACTTGTCAATTTATTCCCTCACTGCTCCAACATCTCTGGTCCTTCCTATTGGTTCCTGCTTACCTGGTTGCAATAATGAAGTTGTCATAAGTTCCTTGTGACCACTACAGTCAATTGCTGAACTGAGTGGTCGTGAGCCATGTACCACTGAAACCAGACACTGGCTGCAGCAGTCACATGAGCTACACCTATACAGCTGTGATATCACTACAGTCAACCTAACAGAGAATGGAATGGAAGTCTATAGTGACAATGTTTGAAAGGCAAAAAAACAAAAAAACAAAACATCAACCTTGAAAAACAGATAGAACATCAGTTTTACATCCACAGACCCCTCATCAACTTGTATCTATTGACATATCCATGACAAGCAATATAATATGTCTTATTTTCTGATTATCCATTACACATACTATTCTGGTGGAGCATGCACAGCCGAACAACTGTTAATAAATGCCTGACCCCAACAAAGCAACACATCAAACACACATACTCTAGCAAAATACTAGCCATATGTAGAGAGGAGATTAGAGGATTGTGAACCCACTGTGTCACTAATCCAACCTTTCTTTGGGGTTCTTCTAAAGGCATGTCTGCACAGTGTTCCTGCATGTTTTTCAGTCCTCTTGTAAATGTTCATTATTTTCCTTCACCTCCTCTGGGCCTCCATCTATTATACAGAGGATCCAAGTATAACCCAGAGTATAATAATTCACTAAAGTGACCAAGAAGGCCAACTCTCATGACGTCCGCCTTGCGACACCTCCCTCCTGACTAGGCCCATTCATTTGGGCCTAGTCCAGAGCAGAATGCTGCGACTGGATGCCGGTGCACGGCTAGCCGTTTTTTTGAACCAGAAGCTGAGGTGGCCTCCACGTCAAATTCTGGTACAAAAAAACTCACGTGTGAACTTACCCTTATAAAGATATTTGGAGAATACTCAGAACTGAAGGACTGTGTGGGGACAAATTTTATCCAAGCAGTTCTATACTAAAGATGTGTAGTATTGTGCTTTGACCATATTAGAGATGAGCGAGTAGTATTCGATCGAGTAGGTATTCGATCGAATACTACCGTATTCAAAATACTCGTACTCGATTGAGTACCCCTCGCTATTCGAATGTAAAAGTTCGATTCAGAACCAGCATTGATTGGCCGAATGCTATACAGTTGGCCAATCAACGCTGGTTCTTCTCCTACCTTTAGAAGTCTTCTCCGTGCAGCTTCCCCGCGGCGTCTTCCGGCTCTGAATTCTCTCTGTCAGGCATCGGGCCTGGACAGAGCCGACTGCGCATGTCCGCTTGTAATGCAGGCATGCGCAGTCGGCTCTGCCCAGGCCCGATGCCTGGCAGAGTGAATTCAGAGCTGGAAAACGGCGCGGGGACGCTGCAAGGAGAAGACTTCTCGGAGGATCCAGCCCGACCCTCAGTCATGGACTTGGTAAGTATAATTTGATCGAATGTTGCCTACCCCTGAAACGAGCATTTTCCCCCCATAGACTATAATAGGGTTCGATATTCGATTCGAGTAGTCGAATATTGAGGGGCTACTCCAAACAAATATCGAACCTCGAACATTTTACTGTTCGCTCATCTCTATTCCATATATATATATTTTTTTAACTATATCACATTATTTTGGTCTTTTTGAATAAAGCCAATTGGCCTTTGAAGCAGCACATATCAGATATGTGTATATAATATGTATATAGTGTAAAACAGTATCGTGCTAACAGTTGCAACTGGACTATACAAACCAGACTTAAAATTTATTGTTTCTGAGGGTCTGCGCTTCCTGCTTAAATCAGTGAAAAAATAACAGATAATCAGATTTATTTCTTCCCACTTTATCCCTTTTCACTTTAATTCATAAGATATATGTAATAGACTTCAAAGTATTAAACAAGGTTTAAATATGTTCCAGTCGATTGGCTTATCTAAATACAGGGACCAATTTATCTGAGGTTCAGAGTCATGCCATATACACATATTAATTATTTTCATTCCTGAAGTGTTCATCATATTTCAAGCAACAAAATCAATTATAGCAAAACATTTATAGTTTTTCACATGCTTCAAAAAATGACAGAATTATGGCTGCAATAAATAACTTTCTGCAGTTTATAAAGTCCAACCTTAATTATTTAACTCCTGGATTCCCAGTCACCGGCTAAGAAAACAAGCCTGGATTGTGAACATCTTGCTTGTTACTTTGATTTTTCAAAGGAGACTTGGAGACAACAAACCTTAACAAAGCTCTTAGCAAAGTCATATTCCTTGTTAGTACCATGGTCAGGAAGAGGAATTGTAAATTATTGGCGCTGGCTGTTCTGTATGCCAGAATAAAAGGTGGCTTTTTTAAATCATTTTTTGAAGAAATGATTGTCATTGACATGTTTTTATTTAAAAAAAAAAAAATCAGTACAGAGTTTATTTTGTGAATGTGTAATAGTTTTACTGTATGTACTACACCTGTTACAGGTAGATTATTAATAGACACTAAGGCTGAGTTCAGATGGGATTATTTGGTCAGGATTTTGATGCGGATTCCGCGTCATTGATTAAAATCATCATTTCTTCTTTCCGCTAGCGGTTTGTTCCCACTCGCGGAAAAAAGAAGCGACATGCTCTTTCTTCAGGCAGATTCCGCGTCTGATTCAGCCACAGAAGTCCGCCTTAAGACACTCCCTCCGGGGCGGAGTGCTGCGACTGGATGCTGATGCATTGCAATGGCATCCAATCATGGCTACCCGTTTTTCGGTCCGGAATCTGAGGCGGCCACCGCGTCAAATTCCGGACCAAAAAATTTTGTTTGAACTCAGCCTAACACTTTAAAATAATCAGTGGTTCAATACTCATTTTTGTGTAAAAAAAATATGTAAAAAAAAATCATGAGAATTACAAATCATCATCTATATCAGCGAAGAGCCTGAATGTCACTTCCTGTGACATCATGGGTCCTCTTCCTGAGGCCTGGTGAGGGCGCTGATTGCACTCAGTGGACACATGACCACTGAGTCAATCAGTGGCTTCAGCACAACTCCAGAAGAGACCCGCCAGAACAGATGAACTGGGAGGTGCGGAAGGACATTGGGAACAAGTGAGTATGGATTTTTTTTTTTTTCACTGCCCCCAGCTTATTTAAACATTAAAATGGTTGTCCATATTTGCCTGGACAACCCCTTTAAGTCACTCTTTCAGGTTGACTTTGGGAGAATACCAGTGAATAGCAGGATATAAATAAAATATATGGAGTCAGTATTTTCTGATCTTTCCTCTGAGTACAGCAGTTTGTTGGGCTAAAGCATAAAAAATTCTATAAATATTGTTGGAATGCCCCTTTAAGATGAATCAGTATACTTCGTATTGGCTATAGAATCTAGGAGGAGACCTACTCTTGGCGATGGTGATAATAACTCATTCGACACTACCAATTGTGTAAAAAAAAATATTAATTGGAAGTCCAAGCAGCAAGACATAGCTGCAATTCCAGCATGGACAGTTTAAAAGCCAAGCAATATTCTATATAGTTTAATTAAAGTTAATAATCCGATAATTTAGGCCTTCATCATTAATTTAGACTAATTTAATACATCGCATGAGATACATTATCCTCCAATTACCAAACCAGAAAATGAAAATGTTGTATTAAACAATATTATCCATTAGGATAACACAATAGAGAAAACATATTCGCTTTACTGGAAATGTCAGAAAATTGAGCGTATTTGTGGAATATGATTAGGCTATAATTTGAAATACTAATCTGAAGTTTAATTTTAATGGGAAAGCATTACTGGTACAATTAGCACTTCATTCCAGTGTCGCATCCATCAAAGTCATTCACTCCATTTTATTGAAGTCTGGCTGCTTTTTAAAATGTTTTCTAATTGATTTTAACTGTGGGCAGTGAAAGAAAATGTAGGCTGGTATTGTTAGCTAGATAATAGTAACAGGCGGCGGTAAGAGATTGCGTTTCATAGAGACAGCCATCTAATAAACATGAATGCTTTTCAATTTATGCAAGGCCTCAAAATATTGAAAGTTCCTGTCATTTAGAGGGTTATTTCACAGCAGATTAAAATTAAAATTCTGCCGATAACACAGTTTCTCTGATAAACCTTTCTTTCCTTCCCTACCTTATTTTCTCGCTCCTCTAGTATTGCTTTCTATTTTAAGCTAAACTATATAGACATAGGGTTACTGTATAGATGTAAGGGGATATGTCTCTTTAAGGACAGCTTATTCTATGGGCTGCTCTGCTATATCCTTAGCCAAAATTGCATAAAAATAACCTTCTAGTTCAGGGGTAGGGAACCTATGGCTCTCCAGCTGCTGTGAAACTATAACTCCCATCATGCTCCATTCACTTCCATGGGAGTTCCCAGAACAGCAGAGCCAGTATGCATGCTGGGAGTTGTAGTTTTGCAACAGCTGGAGAGCCATACGTTCCCTACCCCTGGACTAGTTTATATTTTTAAGACCCACTCAGGGTGTTGTCCTAATTTGGCAGTCTTCATGCTGTCCGAGTCTAAGACTATACAGTGACCTACTGATTTCACTAGGGCTATGCCCACTGCTGATTTTCACACAGACCCCCTGTCAATGTCAAAAAAATGATCTTATTCTGATCTATTTTCCAGTAAAACACCTCAATTTTAATTCAGAGATTTCTTCAGGATGCACACTCAGAACACACATTCTTATATCCATTTTTTTAATACTCCGTGCTTCCTGAAGATATTATGGAGAATAAAATATTAGTCGATAGAAAAGGGTTTTATGGTCATCTTATATATGACCTTACAAAATCCGTTTAAATAAGGCTACACTTTTCAATTCTATATAATGCAAATTTATTGTTAAATAACCCCTACAATTTATTGTCTCCCACCAGTGCTCCATCACAGTTTAATGTCTCTCAGTACTGGTCTCTCACAGTTTAATGTCTCCCACCAGTGATTCCTCAAGTATATACACT
Organism: Leptodactylus fuscus; assembly: GCF_031893055.1. Taxonomy (NCBI): domain Eukaryota; kingdom Metazoa; phylum Chordata; class Amphibia; order Anura; family Leptodactylidae; genus Leptodactylus; species Leptodactylus fuscus. Next base: position 43,967,723 of record NC_134271.1, on the reverse strand, counting down.
GAAGCTGCCCCAAGCTTATAGGCTGCGGGTTTGTGGCTTACAAGCTCGGGCTTCTTAAGAACTAGGTCAGGAGTTCCTTTCTCCCTGGTTCTGCCAATCCTGCTAATTGACAGAATCAGGAAGAGGGCTTTGGGCTACAGGTTACAGTCTCAGGGTTCACATGTGGCCTTTATGTTTGAGATCAGTGTGCTAGAGCTGCACAGTGAAATGTGTCACATGACATGAATGTCACACTGCAATATCAAATATTTTTCAGTGCGGGTCATGTTGAGACCTACAGCCTTACATGACTGTGATATAACTGTTGGAACACTGTTGGATATTTTGGTCACAGATTGAAAGCAACATGCGGTTAATCCAACATACACAGCAATACAAGTCACATGTGATTTGTCTGTCATCCTTCTATGATATGGTAGTTTGAAGCTCAAATATATTTACTGGGCAGGAAACTGTAGATAAGCTGCACAGATATGTTTGGTTGCACAACTTGCCTGAGATTTGTTGTCATGTGATGCATGTTGCCATGTAGCCTCAGTCTTAATAGGAAACTATGTAAAGATTGTGCATAGCCCCCCCCCCCTCCATAAGATAAGATAAGATAATCCTTTAATAGTCCCACAGTGGGGAAATTTCAGTGATACAGTTTCATAGATGGTACAGTAGTATATAACAAGAGAGAAAAACACATACAAGCTCATGGCAGATAGAGAAATCCTAGGAATCATAGCAACTAAAAAGAAAGAAACACAGACACTGCAGGATCATTTAGTTCTTTGTGTGAAGTGGATGTAGCCATGGCTATGGATGTAGCCATGCCTCCTCTCTCATGTGGTGGGCACAGAATGTGCTGGCCATACTCATTTTTTAAAGATAAAGTTCCTAGATCACATATAAAGAAGGATATTGGCCAACTCATCCAGGAGTTCAACCTTTCCAGCCTCCTAGACATTACAGGAGAACTGACAAGTATGCATAAGAGTCATATTATAAAAAGCTATTTTGATATCCAAGGGATACAGAGAATATAGCTAGATCTATTTCCTCTGCTTCTGGCACACTGCTGTAGGTATCAAGGGTGTAGATATAGGGGGCACGGATAGCAGTCGCAATGGACCCTGGACCCTGCTTCATAAAATATATCAGTTTTCTCACTGGTACTGAACAGAGCCTACCTACAGATTGTGCATTGAGACCAAGGAGCTACAAGTTACACCTCTGTTTGTGTCTGAAGAAGTGGTGAGCTAAATATTGCTCTAATGCTGCCTGAAGCCTACAATTTGGAAAGTGATAGGCAGGAAGCCAATACCCTATGCAAACATCATGAAGCCATGCCTTCCTTGTGTATATCTGTGCCATCTGTGCCTGTTTTAGTTGATGTGACATTTATGAATTCCTTATTCCCTTCTGATATGGGTTCCCCACTTGTGATAGGTGTCATCATGTTAGTTCATATAAGTGGAAGGCAGTGAAAGAGTTGTATGATGCTACAGTCCAGAAATCATTTGCTGGAGTTCTGCTTTAACTAATATTCCAGCTCCTATATCTAAGAGCTATTATGGTCTGTTCACACGGCGGAAACCTTTTCCACTGTGTGAATTCTTTGTGCGGCTAGCCGTAACGGGATGCCAATGCACTGTGGCATCTCACTCCTGATTAGGCCTGAATGGATGGGCTTAATCGGGAGTGAGTCTCAAGCCACGGATGCCACGGCTGACTTAGCTATGGAATCCGCGGGAAGACAGGACATGTCGCTTCTTTTTCCCGCTAGCAGAAAAAAAATTTCTATCAGGGAAAAAAAGCAAGGGACTCCCATTAAAATAAATTTTGAGGTAGATTCCGCGTCAAAATCCGCCTGCAAAAAACTCAGTGAACTAGCCTTAAAGCGATCAATTGAGGGCTGAAACTGAAAAAAAATTTCACTCTGCAAATCTCACAGCTTGCAATGTAAGAAAAGTCTCTTATGTACTCATATCTACTTCTGTCTGCTTGTGTTATTACAGATGGGATATTATTAACAGACAGCAAGCAGCTTTCCTGACTGTGCTCACAGATTTCTCTTTTTCTGTGTCATTCCTGCATGTATTTACAGTTCAGTGTTCCTGGATCTCCTATATCATGGTCACTTGGGCATTTTTTTAGCTATTTGATTTATATCATACAGTAACTCCTGGCAGAATAACATGTAAACGAATCAAACTAGTTATAATGGATAGGGGAGGGGGCAGACTACTCCTTATTGTACATGCCCCCTGCCTCAGACACAAATGTAACATGTGCATTAGTCATTAATAATATTAGTAGTAGCAGAAAAACTAGTAGGATACCATGTATGAAGGCAGATTGCATTATAGAACAGACTGCCCAACAGTATTCTTCAGGTACTTTTCATGAAAATTCAGGTACTATTTTAAATATAAGTATATTTAAGCCATTTGACTACTTTATGCATTCCTGTAATATCACTAAATCAGATTTTTACCAATATTGGCAAATTACAGTGTTGGACAAAAGTATTGTCACCCCTGCAATTCTGTCAGATAATACTCATTTTCTTCCAGAAAATGATTGCAAGCACAAATTCTTTGGTATTATCTTCATTTAATTTGTCTTCAATGGAAAACCACAAAAAGAATTGTCAAAAAGCCAAATTGGATATAATTCAACAGCAAACATAAAAAAGGGAGTGGACAAAAGTATTGGCACTGTTTGAAAAATCATGTGATACTTCTCTAATTTGTGTAATTAACAGCACCTGTTACTTACCTGAGGCACCTAACAGGTGGTGGCAATAACTAAATCACACTTGCAGCCAGTTGAAATGGATTAAAGTTGACTCAACCTCTGTCCTGTGTCCTTGTGTGTAGCACATTGAGCATGGAAAAAAGAACGAAGACTAAAGAACTGTCTGAGGACTTGAGAAGCAAAATTGTGAGGAAGCATGAGCAATCTCAAGGCTACAAGACCATCTCCAAAGTCCTGTGTCTACCCCACGTCTTACCCAGAGACATAAAAAAAGCCAGGCTGGAGTTTGCCAAGACTTACCTGAGAAAGCCAAAAACGTTTTGGAAGAATGTTCGCTGGTCAGATGAGACAAAAGTAGAACTTTTTGGGAAAAAGGCATCAACATAGTTTACAGGGGGAAAAAAAGAGGCCTTCAAAGAAAAGAACACGGTCCCTACAGTTAAACATGGCAGAGGTTCTCTGATGTTTTGGGGTTGCTTTGCTGCCTCTGGCACTGGACTGCTTGACCGTGTGCATGGCATTATGAAGTCTGAAGACTACCAACAAATTTTGCAGCATAATGTAGAGCCCAGTGTGCGAAAGCTGGGTCTCCCTCAGAGGTTATGGGTCTTCAAACAGGACAATGACCCAAAACACACTTCAAAAAGCACTAGAAAATGGTTTGAGAGAAAGCACTGGAGACTTCTAAAGTGGCCAGCAATGAGTCCAGACCTGAATCCTATAGAACACCTGTGGTGAGATCTCAAAATGGCAGTTTGGAGTAGGCCCCCTTCACATCTCAGGGACCTGGAGCAGTTTGCCAAAGAAGAATGGTCTAAAATTCCAGCAGAACATTGTAAGAAACTCATTGATGGTTACCGGAAGCGGTTGTTTGCAGTTATTTTGTGTAAAGGTTGTGCTACCAATTATTAGGCTTTGACTTTTTTTTTTTCATTGTCTTTTGTGTTTTTTCATTGCAAGCAAAATAAATGAAGATATTAATACCAAAGAGTTTGTGCTTGCAATCATTTTCTGGAAGAACACAAGTATTATCTGACAGAATTGCAGGGGTGCCAATACTTTTGGCCAACAATTTAGATTTTTTTTGCATTCTTGTATTTTAGGAAAAGAAAGGCACCCTACCACTCCCATTTAAGGTTTTATTTTAGGGAAGTAAGGATACACAAATGTATGAAGCCTTTTTTTGCATTGTGTTCTATAATGATTCTTTACCAAAGTGTAGTGGCAGAGAGATTTGCACTGGAGTGTTAACACTTCTCAATTAGAGATGAGCGAACACTAAAATGTTCGAGGTTCGAAATTTGAATCGAACAGCCGCTCACTGTTCGTGTGTTCGAACGGGTTTCGAACCCCATTATAGTCTATGGGGAACATATACTCGTTAAGGGGGAAACCCAAATCCGTGTCTGGAGGGTCACCAAGTCCACTATGACACCACAGGAAATGATGCCAACACCTCTGGAATGACACTGGGACAGCAGGGGAAGCATGTCTGGGGGCATCTAACACACCAAAGACCCTCTATTACCCCAACATCACTGCCTAACAACTACACACTTTACACACTCAATACCACCTCTCTGACAGTAGGAAAACACCTTGAAACATGTGTATTTGGCACTTGCAGTGAGGAGAGCTTGTCACCAGCAGTGAATTTGGCCCTTGTAGTAAGTTGAGGTTGGCACCAACATTTGTTTTGAAAATCAGGGTGGATTGAGCCTCTAACCAGCAGAGTTTGGGCAAATTCATGGTGGAGGGAGCCTCTAAAAACCCCAGTTTGGACCAATTCATGGTGGAGGGAGCCTCTAAAAACCCCAGTTTGGACCAATTCATGGTGGAGGGAGCCTCTAAAAAACCCAGTTTGGACCAATTCATGGTGGAGGGAGCCTCTAAACAGCCCAGTTTGGACCAATTCATGGTGGAGGGAGCCTCTAAACAGCCCAGTTTGGGCAAATTCATGGTGGAGGGAGCCTCTAACCAGCCCAGTTTGGACCAATTCATGGTGGAGGGAGCCTCTAAAAACCCCAGTTTGGACCAATTCATGGTGGAGGGAGCCTCTAAAAACCCCAGTTTGGACCAATTCATGGTGGAGGGAGCCTCTAAAAACCCCAGTTTGGACCAATTCATGCTGGAGGGAGCCTCTAAACAGCCCAGTTTGGGCAAATTCATGGTGGAGGGAGCCTCTAAAAACCCCAGTTTGGACCAATTCATGGTGGAGGGAGCCTCTAAAAACCCCAATTTGGACCAATTCATGGTGGAGGGAGCCTCTAAACAGCCCAGTTTGGGCAAATTCATGGTGGAGGGAGCCTCTAAAAACCCCAGTTTGGACCAATTCATGGTGGAGGGAGCCTCTAAAAAACCCAGTTTGGACCAATTCATGGTGGAGGGAGCCTCTAACCAGCCCAGTTTGGACCAATTCATGGTGGAGGGAGCCTCTAAAAACCCCAGTTTGGACCAATTCATGGTGGAGGGAGCCTCTAAACAGCCCAGTTTGGACCAATTCATGGTGGAGGGAGCCTCTAAAAAACCCAGTTTGGACCAATTCATGGTGGAGGGAGCCTCTAAAAACCCCAGTTTGGACCAATTCATAGTGGAGGGAGCCTCTAAAAACCCCAGTTTGGACCAATTCATGCTGGAGGGAGCCTCTAAACAGCCCAGTTTGGGCAAATTCATGGTGGAGGGAGCCTCTAAAAACCCCAGTTTGGACCAATTCATGGTGGAGGGAGCCTCTAAAAACCCCAATTTGGACCAATTCATGGTGGAGAGAGCCTCTAAACAGCCCAGTTTGGGCAAATTCATGGTGGAGGGAGCCTCTAAAAACCCCAGTTTGGACCAATTCATGGTGGAGGGAGCCTCTAAAAACCCCAGTTTGGACCAATTCATGGTGGAGGGAGCCTCTAAAAAACCCAGTTTGGACCAATTCATGGTGGAGGGAGCCTCTAAACAGCCCAGTTTGGGCAAATTCATGGTGGAGGGAGCCTCTAAAAACCCCAGTTTGGACCAATTCATGGTGGAGGGAGCCTCTAAAAACCCCAGTTTGGACCAATTCATGGTGGAGGGAGCCTCTAAAAACCCCAGTTTGGACCAATTCATGGTGGAGGGAGCCTCTAACCAGCCCAGTTTGGACCAATTCATGGTGGAGGGAGCCTCTAAAAACCCCAGTTTGGACCAATTCATGGTGGAGGGAGCCTCTAAACAGCCCAGTTTGGACCAATTCATGGTGGAGGGAGCCTCTAAAAACCCCAATTTGGACCAATTCATGGTGGAGGGAGCCTCTAACCAGCCCAGTTTGGACCAATTCATGGTGGAGGGAGCCTCTAACCAGCCCAGTTTGGGCAAATTCATGGTGGAGGGAGCCTCTAACCAGCAGAGTTGTGGGAAAGCAGGGTGGAGGGAGCCTCTAACCAGCAGAGTTGGTGGAAATCAGGGTGGAGGGAGCCTCTAACCAGCAGAGTTGGGGGAAATCATGTTGGAGGGAGCCTAGTATTAGCAGAATTGTGCAACGCTTATGGTGGATGAGTATGAGGATGCGGAGGAATTGGAGAGGTTGAGTACAGACATGGAGTTTCATGTTGGGGTGCTTTACACAGGTGGGCACAAAAATGAAGGCTCTATCCAGTGGTGGTTCATTTTTATCAAAGTGAGCCGGTCGGCACTCTCAGCTGACAGACGGGTGCGCTTGTCAGTGATGATGCCACCGGCTGCACTGAACACCCTCTCAGATAGGACGCTGGCGGCAGGACAGGACAGCACCTCCAAGGCATATAGGGCAAGTTCAAGCCACAGGTCCAACTTCGACACCCAATACGTGTAGGGCGCAGAGGGGTCGGAGAGGACAGGGCTGTGGTCGGAAAGGTATTCCCGCAACATGCGCCTATACTTCTCACGCCTGGTGACACTAGGACCCTCTGTGGCGGCACTTTGGCGAGGGGGTGCCATCAAGGTGTCCCAGACCTTAGACAGTGTGCCCCTCGTTTGTGTGGACCGGTGAGAACTTGGTCGCCTACTGGAGGAACTGTCCTCCCTGCCGCCAACGTCACATGCTAGAAACATCTCCATCATATTCTGCACCAATTGCCTGTGGCAAGCATTGATGCGATTGGCCCTCCCCTCTACCGGAATAAAAGACGAGATGTTGTTTTTATACCGGGGGTCAAGGATAGCAAAGATCCAGTACTGGTTGTCCTCCATGATTTTGACAATACGCTTGTCGGTTGTAAAGCACCCCAACATGAACTCAGCCATGTCTGCCACAGTGTTAGTTGGCATGACTCCTCTGGCCCCACCGGAAAGTTCAATCTCCATTTCCTCCTCATCCTCCATGTCTACCCATCCGCGCTGCAACAATGGGACGATTCGAAGTTGCCCGGAAGCCTCCTGTATCACCATCACATCATCGGACAACTCTTCTTCCTCCTCCTCCTCCTCCTCCTCCTCCATTAAACGCGATGAAGCGGACAGATGTGTGGACCTACTCTCCAGCTGTGACGGATCGGATGCTATCCCTGACTCCTCTGTGTGATCTGAGTTATCCCTGATGTCAATCAGGGATTCTCTCAGAACACACAAGAGCGGGATTGTAAGGCTCACCATCGCATCCTCAGAGCTCACCCTCCTTGTGGACTCCTCAAACACCCGTAGGATGTCACAAAGGTCTCTCATCCATGGCCACTCATGGATGAGAAACTGAGGCAGCTGACTTTGTGGCACCCTAGGGTTTTGTAGCTGGTATTCCATCAAAGGTCTCTGCTGCTCAACCACTCTATTCAACATCTGAAACGTTGAGTTCCAGCGTGTGGGGACGTCGCACAAAAGCCGGTGTTGTGGCACATGCAGGCGTTGCTGGAGAGATTTTAAGCTAGCAGCGGCTACTGTCGACTTGCGAAAGTGGGCGCACATGCGCCGCACTTTCACCAGTAGCTCTGGAACATTGGGGTAGCTCTTTAGGAAACGTTGCACCACTAGGTTGAAGACGTGGGCCAGGCATGGAACATGTTGGAGTCCGGCAAGCTCCAGAGCTGCTACCAGGTTCCGGCCGTTATTACAAACGACCATGCCTGGGCCCAGGTGCAGCGGCTCAAACCATATTGCCGTCTCATCGAGGAGGGCATCCCTCACCTCGGAGGCAGTGTGCTGTCTGTCCCCCAAGCTGATCAGCTTCAGCACAGCCTGCTGACGTCTACCAACACCAGTGCTGCAACGTTTCCAACTCGTAGCTGGGGTCAATCTAACAGCGGAGGAGGAGGCGGTGGCGGAGGAGGAGGCGGTGGCGGAGGAGGAGGCGGTAGAGGAGGAGGAGGAGGGGGGTGTTCTTCTCGTGTCCCTGCCAGGAATGTTAGGCGGGGAGACGAGGTACACCGGGCCAGTTTGGGAAGCAGTCCCAGCCTCAACTACATTCACCCAGTGTGCCGTCAGTGAAATGTAGCGTCCCTGTCCGCATGCACTTGTCCACGCGTCGGTGGTCAAGTGGACCTTTGTGCAAAGCGCGGAACTAAGGGCCCGCCTGATGTTGAGTGACACGTGCTGGTGCAAGGCGGGGACGGCACACCGGGAGAAGTAGTGACGGCTAGGGATGGCATAGCGAGGTGCCGCAGTTGCCATCAGGTCCAGGAAGGCGGGAGTTTCAACAAGCCGGAACGCCAACATCTCCTGGGCCAGCAGTTTAGCGATGTTGGCGTTCAAGGCTTGCGCGTGTGGGTGGTTAGCAGTGTATTTCTGCCGCCGCTCCAATGTCTGAGAGATGGTGGGTTGTTGTAAAGAAGCGCCTGATGGTGCCTTTGATGGTGCAGGAGAAGGAGATAAGACAGGAACAGGGGAGGATGAGGGAGAAGTCAACAAAGTGGCGGAGGCAGATGAAGTGGTGTCCTGGCTCGTCCTCTGGAGTGCATCGCCAGCACAGTCAGCAGTGGCAGTGGCAGAGGCAGAGGCAGTGGCAGAGGCAGTGGCAGTGGCGTGAACGGCAGGCGGCCTTTGTCCTGCCGTTGCTGCCTGCCACTGATTCCAGTGCTTGGATTCCAAATGACGGCGCATTGAAGTGGTGGACAGGTTGCTCTTCTCAGAGCCCCTAATCAATTTCGAGAGGCAAATTGTGCAGACAACACTATATCTGTCCTCGGCGCATTCCTTGAAAAAACTCCACACCTTCGAGAAACGTGCCCTCGAGGTGGGAGTTTTTCGGGGCTGGGTACGAACTGGAACATCTTGGGAGATTCCGGGTGTGGCCTGGCTTCGCCTAAGCTGCTGACCTCTGCCTCTAGCTACCCTTTTTGGTGCTGCACTTGCCTCAACATCCACACTACTTTCCCCGCTTGACATCCCCCCTGTCCAGGTCGGGTCAGTGTCCTCATCATCCACCACTTCCTCTTCCAACTCCTGTCTCATCTCCTCCTCCCGCACAATGCGCCGGTCAACTGGATGCCCTGACGGCAACTGCGTCACATCATCGTCGATGAGGGTGGGTTGCTGGTCATCCACCACCAAATCGAACGGAGATGGAGGAGACTCTAGTGTTTGAGCATCTGGACACAGATGCTCCTCTGTTAGGTTCGTGGAATCGTGACGTGGAGAGGCAGGTTGAGGGACAATGAAAGGAGCGGAGAACAGCTCTGGGGAGCAGGGACAGTTGGGGTTATTGTTCTGTGAAGCTTGGGAATTTTGGGAGGAAGGAGGACAAGACTGTTGGGTAATAGGAGGAGAGGAGGCAGAGTCTGACTGGCTGCTGGACAATGTGCTGTAAGCGTTCTCTGACAGCCATTGCAAGACCTGTTCCTGGTTCTCGGGCCTACTAAGGTTTGTACCCTGCAGTTTAGTTAATGTGGCAAGCAACCCTGGCACTGTGGAGTGGCGCAATGCTTGCTGCCCCACAGGAGTAGGCACGGGACGCCCTGTGGCTTCACTGCTACCTTGCTCCCCAGAACCATTCCCCCGACCTCGCCCACGGCCTCGTCCACGTCCCTTTCCGGGAGCCTTGCGCATTTTGAATTCCCAGTTAGAAATTGGCACTATATACCAGTAGCAAAAATTGTGGGTGCACGTAACCCCAATATATTCTTTGAATTCCCAGTCAGACAATGGCACTATATACCAGTAGCAAGAAATGAGGGTATTTATAACCCCAATATATTCTTTGAATTACCAGTCAGAAACTGGCACTATATGGCAGTAGCAAGAAATGAGGGTATTTATAACCCCAATATATTCTTTGAATTCCCAGTCAGACAATGGCACTGTATACCAGTAGTAAAAATTGTGGGTGCACGTAACCCCAATATATTCTTTGAATTACCAGTCAGAAACTGGCACTATATGGCAGTAGCAAGAAATGAGGGTATTTGTAACCCCAATATATTCTTTGAATTCCCAGTCAGAAACTGGCACTGTATACCAGTAGTAAAAATTGTGGGTGCACGTAACCCCAATATATTCTTTGAATTCCCAGTCAGACAATGGCACTATATACCAGTAGCAATAAATGAGGGTATTTATAACCCCAATATATTCTTTGAATTCCCAGTCAGAAACTGGCACTATATGGCAGTAGCAAGAAATGAGGGTATTTATAACCCCAATATATTCTTTGAATTCCCAGTCAGACAATGGCACTGTATACCAGTAGTAAAAATTGTGGGTGCACGTAACCCCAATATATTCTTTGAATTACCAGTCAGAAACTGGCACTATATGGCAGTAGCAAGAAATGAGGGTATTTGTAACCCCAATATATTCTTTGAATTCCCAGTCAGAAACTGGCACTGTATACCAGTAGTAAAAATTGTGGGTGCACGTAACCCCAATATATTCTTTGAATTCCCAGTCAGAAACTGGCACTATATGGCAGTAGCAAGAAATGAGGGTATTTATAACCCCAATATATTCTTTGAATTCCCAGTCAGACAATGGCACTATATGGCAGTAGCAAAAATAGTGGGTGTATATAGCCCCAATTCTATTGCTAGGGGACTTGCAGGGTATTTCTGGGGTGAAGGTGGGGGGGCACACCGTTGGAACGGGTATCGGGGGTATATATCGGGTATACGGGAATACACTGACAGTGTATTCCATTCAGGATCCTGGGAAAGCTGGGTTGCGGCGATTGAGCCCGTCAGTGCCACGTTACACTGACAAACTTCTCCCTGGAATTTAGCTCTTACAAGAGCTGTTGTGGTTGTCTTCTCCTTCCTATCCTAGCCTGTCCCTGCCTACCCAGAATCTAAGCCCTAGCTAGCTGGACGGAAACCTCCGTCCTCGGTGAATTGCAAGCTCAGAATGACGCGAACCTGGGCGGCGCTGTTCTTTTAAATTAGAGGTCACATGTTTTCGGCAGCCAATGGGTTTTGCCTACTTTTCTCAACGTCACCGGTGTCGTAGTTCCTGTCCCACCTACCCTGCGCTGTTATTGGAGCAAAAAAGGCGCCAGGGAAGGTGGGAGGGGAATCAAGTAATGGCGCACTTTACCACGCGGTGTTCGATTCGATTCGAACATGCCGAACAGCCTAATATCCGATCGAACATGAGTTCGATAGAACACTGTTCGCTCATCTCTATTCTCAATGTATCAGCCATATCAAGATTCAAGTGATCAAACTTTGATGGTATCTCAACCCATTATATTCCAAATTATTCCTCCTACATCCTATCCTACTATTATAAATGTGAAAATTTGTGTGTTTCAATGTTTGGATGTTTGTGTGTTTGTTCCTCAATCACGCAAAAACGGCTGAATGGATTTGAATGAAATTCAGCACACAGATAGATTGTAACCTCAATTAAAATATAGGCTACTTTTTATTCCAGTAAATGACATGGCTTCATGAATTTAAGTTCACATACTATATTAAACAGCACTTAGCATCACACTTATCTCAGCCAGGGCTGTTATCACTCTGTGTAAACACACTTAACCCTCAGTGTGTAGACACATTTTAATATTATCTGATCTGCTCCAGGGCTTACAAAAGGACATGGCCAAATACCTTTAAGCCGAATTGGCAGTTTGCCAATTTTCAACATACCTGGAAAAAGAAAATCAAATTTGTTGTAAATGAGAGCTATGCAGGAGCCAGAAGTCACACAGTTCTCCTCAAGCACAGCTGAGGGGAATCATCGACTCCAACAACACACTCATTATATGCCATCCCAGCGAGTTGCTGACATGACAGAACAATCACGGGCACAGTGCCAGGAGTGAGTTCAGCGGCAGGCTAGCTTGACAGGTGCCAAAGCGCCAGACCAGGCGGATCATCAACAACAACAACACGCTCATTATATGATGTTCCAGCGAGGTGCTGAGATGTTGAACAATCACAGGCACATTGCAAGAAAAAAGTTCAGTGGCAGGCCAGCTTGAGAGCTGCCAAAACTCCAGAGCATGCGGATCATCAGCGCCAACAACACACTCATTATGCGGATCATCAGCACCAACAACACACTCATTATATGGCTTCCCAGCGAGCTGCTGAGATGCCAAACAATCATGGGCACAGTGCGAGGAACAAGTTTAGCGGCAGGCCAGTTTCAGAGCTGTTGAAACGCCGGGGCAGGTGGATCATCAACACCAACAACATACTCATTATATGGCATCCCAGCGAGCTCCTGACATGCCAGAACAATCACCGGCACGGTGTGAGGAACAAGTTCAACAGCAGGACAGCTTGAGAGCTGCCGAAATGCTGGAACAGCCAACCATCAACGGCAGCAATTTGCTCAATATAGGTGGATCATCAACGCCAAAAACCCGCAGACGAAGTTGCGGGCAGAGGCTAGTGTTTAATAAAAATGTATTGAATACATTTAAAAAAACAAGTTGATGTGTCAGAAGCAGAGATAATGGGCAAGTATATGGATCTAAATGACTATTGCAAACGTAAAATTATAAAGACTAGATATCTGTGCCAGAAAATCTCCAAAAACAGCAGGTTTTGTGGGGCATACCCATCAATAGTGGTCCAAAAATGGACAAATGGTGAGCGGGTCAAGGGCACCCAATGTTTAGGAATGTTCTTTAAGAGCAATGGCTAGCCCAATACATTGATCCCAGAGAATAATTACTGCAGCACAAATGGCTGAAAAGATAATGCTGGCTATGAGAGAAAGGTCCACGAAGACAAATCTTTGGTGACTGAGGTTTCCTTATTAATAACACTTTATACTATTAATCTACATATTTCAAAAACCCTGTCTAGCTGCAAGCTGTATTTGAGAAAGTCCAATCTCGTACTTATAAGCCAATAAAGTGACATTGAATCATGATTTTGTGCGCAAAGTTCCTTTACTAAGTGCATATAAGATGGATATCATAAAATATTGTGAATTTTAGCAGACCAGTCATTGTACCCAATCTGACCCAAGTTACTTTAACTGCCAAAAGCAACTACAATAGGCACATGAGCATAAGAACTAGACAATGGAGCAATGATATGAGATGGCCTGGTCTGATAGATCATGGTGGTTTTTTTTTGTCACCTGGATGGATACATGTGGGTAGGTCAAAAAGGCAATCCAGCAGAAGAAATGTGATGATCTGAGAAATATTCTCTTGTGGATAGCCCTGAAATTCAAGTGGATGTTACGTTGCACCATACATTGTTGCAGACCAAGTATACCCAGCCATGACAATGGTAATTACTAATAGCAGTAGCCTCTTTCAGCAGAAATGATTTGAGGAAAATGCAGAAAGAGTTCAAGGTGTTGACTTGGCCTCCACATTCCCCAAGTCTCAATCTAATTGAGCATCTGTGGGATGTGCTAGATAAACATGTCAGATGAATGGAGGTCCCACCTTACAATTTACAGGAATACAAGTATCTGCTGCTAAGTGCTATCATCTTGGTGCCAGATACCCAAGGACACCTTAAGAGGTCTTGTAGAGTCCATAGCTCAAAGGGCCAAAGTTGTTTTGACATACACAATATTAGGCAGGCGATTTTAATTGTTATGAGTGATTTGTGGAAAACTTTGCATTTTTTAATCCAATAATCCCATCTGCAACTCTTCACCCAACCACAGAAAGAGGAAAAGTCATTCATCTAAAAAAAGAAATCCTGGTTATTTTATGTCTTTCATCCTTCTGAATGAAATAAAAGCTCATTGTATCCGCAATATAAATAATAGGTCAGCCATGTTAATAGATGTTTTATATTCTGGCTTCACTAGCCTTGTTTAACCCTACTTAAATCAGCTACTTCTTGTTCTTTGTAATAGAAATAATGTATGGTCAAATCACAACCCCAATATTTATGTCCATGTGTTTCTTGTCCCCGGCAAACAATATGAGATTTTTTTTTTCTTATTCTTTGTCCATGTGTAATCTCCGAGCTCCAGCCAATATCCATGTAAAGACCTTGTAAACTATATTGACATTAATATTAGGCATCCATTGTCTATGGTACATGTCCTTTAATGTATTTTCAGTGATAACTCATGAGTGTTTTGTTTCTTCTTTTCTGCTAAGGAAATTTCAATTGTCTTTGTGACTGTTGTGTGATGTCACCAGCAAGCGGCGCATTCATTTGACTTTGTGGAAGGTTTGTAATCTGATATGAGAATTGTCACCGTTGTCATCCTTCACTTCTTATCAGAGTTGTTCTTCTGGTTGTAAGACATCTTCTGTCAAATCAACAGCAGATTAACGTCAGTATATTCCATCTTCAGAATAAGTCCCTTTGTGTCCAGATTCTGGTGGCGATACTTAGTATCAATTTATTTCTTTGACAGATTGAAGTGTCCTCATCTATCCCCTATCCTTAGTGTGTGTATGTGTGTGTGTATATATATATATATATATATATATATATATATATATATATATATATATATATATATACACACACACATGCACGCAAATAGAATTATTTTTTAAGGATTAATTTTATATGACCATTTAAGTAATATTAAATTAGAAATTTAGACAATTCGTGCAAAAGGTATAAAGTAGTAAGAATAGTCTTTTAGATATGCCAAGATCAGTAAGTATAAAACTTAAAAACTTTTAATCATTTAATAATGAAACACATAGTGTGTCCATACTTAAACGAAAGTATATAAAATATATAGGAGTAGAAACCCAGAACAATATTCCGGTTCACACCAAAATCGTGGGCAAATGATTTAGCTAAAACCCGGTACTAACTCAAAGGACAGATTATTATGATTAAATGTCCCTCTATAAGTGCTAGTTTTCCTCATCCGTTAAAAGAAAGAGATTCACTCCTTAATCTCAGGGTGCATAATACATATGAATGAAAAGGTGAACAAGGTCGTGAGGTTACTGGCCTAACGCCATGCTAACACCAGCTGTAGTCCCCAGTCAGCTCCAGACTAAAGCTGAGTTTACACAGAGTTTTTTGGTCAGGAATTTTGTCAGGAATCCGCCTAAGAGTAAGTTCACATGGATTTTCTTGGTCAGGAGTTTGAGTTTGATTATCCGCCTCAAAATCCTGACCAAAAAGACGGCTCCCATTGAAATCAAACGAGATGCTCATTCTTAAGGCCGATTCACCTCACGATTCGGCCTGAAGACATTCCCTCCTCCCAACTAGGCCCATTCATTGGGCCTAATCCAATGAATGTGATGGAGATTGTATCTGTAATTGTTTAGGGGAACTGGGCAGTTGAGTATTGAGACATTGTGGGTATCACAGAAAAATTGTTGTTCTATACCGTTGACATGCTTGTATAGTTGCCATACCATACAAGCTCCCTAGCCCCTTAGCGACCCTTGACGTAACTGTACGTCATGGGTCGCATGGGGATGTATAGAGCGAGCTCACACGCTGAGCTCGCTCCATACACGGCAGATGCCGGCTGTATAATACAGCCAGGACCTGCCAATAACAGCAGCGGTCGGTGCCCGAGCCGATCGCTGCTGTTAACCCTTTACACACTGCGGTCAAACGCGACCGCAGCGTGTAAACAGCGCAGGCGGCATGGGCACCACCATGTTTCCCCGATCGCCGCCCTCCTGAACGTCACATGAGGGCGGTGATCGGTTGCTATGACAGCCGGAAGCCTATTGAAGGCTTCCAGGCTTGTCTCTGCCCGAGATCTATTAGACGATGCCAGAGGCATCGTCTAATAGAAGTGCTGGGATTCTGCTATTCACTGCAGTACTGTAGTATTGCAGTGAATAGTATGAGCGATCAGACCCCCTAGGTTTCAAGGTACCTAAGGGGTCTGATCATAAATGTAACAGAAGAAAAAAAAAAGTTTTTAAAAGTATTAAAAAAATAAAAAAAATATAAAAGTTCAAATCACCCCCCTTTCCCTAGATTAGCTATAAAAGTAATTAAAGAACATTAAACATAAACATATTAGGTATCCCCGCGCTCCAAAATGCCCGAACTATTAGAATATTAAAACATTTATCCTGTACTGCGAACGGCGTAGCGGCAAAAAAAATAAAAACAGCCAAAAAACGTTTTTTTCAACACTTTGCCTCCTATAAAAAATTGAATAAAAAGTGATCAAACCATCAGATCTTTCCCCAAATGGTATCAATAGAAACGTCATCTTGTCCCGCATAAAAAGACACCACAACCAGCTCCATACATGGAAATATGAAAAAGTTACAGGTGTTAGAACATGATGACACAAAATTTTTTTTCTATTTTGCAAAGTTTATCATTTTTTTAAAAGTATCAAAACATTTCAAATACTATATAAATTTGGTATCACCGCGTTCGTACTGACACGTAGAACACAGGTAACATGTCATTTGTACCAAACAGTGAACGCTGTAAAAATTAAACCCATAAGAAAATGGTGCAAATGCATTTTTTCTCCAATTGCACCTCATTCTGATTTTTTTTCCAGCTTCCCAGTACATTGCACAGCATATTGAATGATGCCATTACAAAGTACAATTTGTCCCGCAAACAATAAGCCATCATGTGACTCTGTGAACTGAAAAATGAAAAAGTTATGGCTCTTGAAATGTGAGGAGGGAAAAACGAAAATGCGAAACCAAAAAATGGCCTGGTCCTTAAGGGGCTAGAGATGTTTTTAAAGGTGGTAGATGAGTATGAGTCAGGGCTGGGGAACAACTGGACGAAGTTCATACATTTTCTAGTGGATGACTTACAGTAGATGTAAGCCAATGTTATTCCTTACTCTAATTTAATTTTAGTAGATTGAGTTACTTATCTGGGTATTAATATCCATAGGGATCTCTTGCAGCTTCCTAACCTAAATTTACAGCTCAATGTATAGTATGTTACAATCAAAATAAAAAGTATGGGAGACCTTTCCTTTATCTCTGGTCGGAAGAGATAAAGGAAGGCGCTATGTGGTATGGAAATGCATTTTATTCACTTGTATTGGTCTGAGGTGAATACTTATTGAAATACAAAATTAGTTTTGCCTGGGATGTGCTCTTCGACTGAGACTCCTTAGTCTAGTGAAGGATATAGTAATTTTTTCAAGACGTTGCAAGACTATACTTAGTCCAAAAATATTGCAATTAATTATTTCTGAGTTCTCAAGGTCCCTTCCAGTTACTTGGATCTTTAGTATTTGCTGAAAATGGAAATGGATGTTCTAAACAGGAAAAGATAGCACTCATAATTTGGCAGATTCCCACTGATTCCACAAGACTTGAGAGTACTTTTTAGTACTATAATTTGGCTCACAACACTGTAGTTTTCTGGCTTGAGGATTTCAATGAAAGTTGATTCAGTTATTTAGTATTAAGTACCATCCCTAGACCCCAGTGGTTCCTGTATCCTTTACAATACAAGCACTAGAAATGCGCAGGTATATCGCAGTGAGCCCTCTGAAGTTATAAGAAAGAATGGATTCTCATGTTTCATATGACATCTAGACTGTAGTTCTGCCTCCGCTACTTCTAGAGATCTCACCAGTTGAAAACACAGTAGGGATTGAGAACAGCTCCAGCCTCATATAAATATGCCAATCCCTACTGTGGTTTCAACTAGTGATAGCGCTGTAAATAAAACAGTTAGAACTGATAGTAGAGAATATAAATTTTCATTTGACACCAGAACTACTGTTCTATGTTATAAAATGTCTAAGAAAAATCTGATTGAAGTGACCCCATTCCACTATAATGGCTATGCCTGTTCAGGCCTCTGTGCCACCCTCCAATCGTGCACTGCAGCCAAGGAGGCGTGTTCACTTATTATTACTTGTTTTAGGTTATTTTTGTTTTGTCTGAACATTGTCCTATTTCCTCACCTCTATAATTGATTTTCCACCACACCCATCTCCTTCACCTTGGTCTCCCTCTGCTCCTCTAATAGTTAATCTTAGCCTTACCTGTGTGATTGACAGCCTATCTTCCAATCAAGTCTGGGGTGTGTTCTGGACTTCCTATAACAGGTTATCAGCCCATACAGGTTTGCTGGCTATCGTAACTTTGTCCTTGCTAAGCTGTCCAGTAACTCTTATTGTATTGTACTTACTGACTTCTCACCTGCGATTTGGTTCTGCTTTGTCTCTCTGGCTTTGACCCTAAGTTTGCTGACTCCTCTTCTGTGTTGTCTTGTCTGCGTTTAGTGTTGTCTTGTCTTGTCTGCGTTTAGTGTTACACTCGTTCAGAGAAGGGACTGTTGCCCAGTTGTCCCTGTCATTAGGATAGTTGTGGCAAGTAAGTAGGAACGGGAGCTGGGTTGAGTTTAGAACTCAGTCTCTGTCTTTCTCTTCCTCCCTGGTTTCAGCAGCAGCACTGGGGAATTGCTTAACTAGCAATTCCCTTACATCCACCTCCTGCATTATACATGACCCCACCTACCCGTACTCCAGGTACAATCAGTGTACAGATGTCACAAATGGTGCCAGAAAATTCAAAAGCTCTAAAGTTTAGTTATGCTTCAAAGACAAATCAGGAATATGGAGTGGTATGTACCTTATAATGACACTATGTAAATGACAGAAGTATAATATGATAATGTTACATCAATCCTATCTAAGAGACATTCACTGTATATGATCAATATGAAACCTATAGCCACATTACAAATCTTTAATGTCTACATTATGTAATATTTTATTTAAAGTAATGAATCTTACCCATTTACTACTATCTTTTAATATTGCACTTTTTTTTATCCTGACAGCCAATGAAGCTATCATTATTCATATTTTTATTCAACATGCTTCATTATAGAGATAAAAATAATTAACCTTTTGCTCTTGGTCACTGCTTTAAATCCATGCACCATTACCATATATTGAATTCTGTTCCAGGAAATATATTGTCATATAATGAACGAGGGAAATGGATTTATATTCTAACTGACCACAGGCAGATTACATTTACATATTAAAAATGCTATTGCCAATATATCATAATAAAGTAGATATGGATTATGTAATTTATGAATTTGTTGTTAAATTGTAAATTTCTTTTAACATGAAGAATAAGGAGCACAATGCTGAACAGTTCATATCTTTTTTTGGTTATTATTAAGTATGAACTTAAAGATAGATGATAGAATAGATAGATAGATAGATAGATAGATAGATAGATGGATGGATGGATGGATGGATGGATGGATGGATGGATGGATGGATGGATGGATGGATAGATAGATAGATAGATAGATAGATAGATAGATAGATAGATAGATAGATAGATAGATAGATAGATAGATAAATAGCTAGATAGATAGATACAGTAGATAATAGATGGATGGATGGATGTGTAGATGGATGGATGGATAGATATAGATAGATTGATACAGTAGAGGATGGATGGATGGATGGATGGATGGATAGATAGATAGATAGATAGATAGATAGATAGATAGATAGGGAGGCAGTTTAGATTTTTGATTATACTACAATGGCTAGAATTATAATGAAGATCACAACAAACATTGGTTTTGACATGTGTTATTCCTCTCAGCCAACATACAAAGTTTTTCTGATATGAAAGCTACAATCTGGATCTCTAGGTAGCTCTTAAAGTGAGGAAAAACATTAATTTCAACCAAATCCTGGACCATCTAGCCACCAAATTTGAATGAGATGTTAAAAAGAGAAAGATAAAGCTGCACAATCCCTTTGTTAAGATAAGATAAAATAAGATAATCCTTTAATAGTCCCACCACAGGGAAATTTAGTGTGTTACCGCAGCATGGATAATACAGTAATATATTTCCAGAAAGAAAACATACAAGCACCAGATAGAAAAAAGTTACTAGGTATCAAGGCAACTAATACAAAAAAAGAAAGACTCAGGATCATTTAGTTCTCTGTGCGGAGTGATCTCTGCTTAGCCTGATATTGATTATACAACCTGACCGCGGTTGGGAAGAAGGATCTTCGCTAACGCTCCTTCTCACACTTGGGGAGAAGCAGTTGATCACTGACAGTACTGCCCAATGCTGTCATGGTCTCATACATAGGATAAGAGTTATTCTTCAGCATGGCGCTCACCATAGAGAGTATCCTTCTGTCACCTACCACCTGTACTGGGTTCTCAACAAAAGCATGCAGATAAAAGCATCCCAATCGCCTCTCTCTATGATCAAGAACTGATGGTCAGTTCGAAACATGTCAGAGGAGGGTGCTCCACCTTTGTGGCCGCATAGTGGTTCTGTGCTTTTATACTGTGCACATCTATGGATTTTAATGGTCAATTAACATGTTGACTTTTGATTTTAATACTCCATACTGATTATTTCTACATCTACAGTGATCTTTAATTCTGTTAGAGGAGGTTGTCTGTTGTCACCACCTGGGACATATTACTATTGGTGAGCTAGTGTTGTACTTTTCTGCCATTTGGTGCAGTTTTTCTCCTTATTGTATATGCTGTTGTAGTGGCGGTTTGGGCCATAGTGAACATATCTTTTTTGTATCACCGTGTAATCCTGCTGCTGAAAAAAATCTACTTTTAGGCAAAGGCTGCACATAGGGAGTTGCAGCTGGAAAATGCTGCGGAAAAGAACATGGTGGAAATGCATCCCTTTTTTTCTGCATCGTTTTTCACAGAAAATCTGAAGAGTTTTTCTCTGAGAATTTTCAGTTCTACTATACTTATACGGATAACCCCAGTACTTCTGTAGGGACAATTGACATGCTGCGATTTACAAAAACACAAGCGTTTTTGAAATCGCACCATTTCCACCGCGGATATATATATTTTTTGCAATATGTGGATAGGATTAGCCAGAATAACATCCACCATGCAGGTACTGTAAAACGCAACGTTTTTGCAACGTGGTGTCCCACTCTTAATCCATATGCAGACAATGCACCACACCCGTGGCGTGTGGCATTTCTCGGCCATCTATAAGTACTGTTGATTTTGCATGCAAATGCTGATGGAAATTACTGGCCAAACTATTGACACATGAATGGTGAATCACTATCAAACTTTTCCCATTAAAACTATTTACATTGGAGTTAAATTATATTATTATTCATGGCTGGATTTCTATAAATTCACTTTTAAGCAAATATAACATTTCATGAGGCTACTGAGACTGTAGAATATGGGAATTTCTCCACAAAATATAATATTTTTACTTTAGTGCCTTCTGTGTCCTGAACCAACATCCGTAGGAGACACAAAGAAAAGTCATAGAAATACAGGAATTGTTTTCTGAGTATTGCCATGAATGTCCTTCCTGTAATTAACCTCAGCTAATGTTTGTGAATCAGCTTTGCCCTGTAAAAGGGACTCAATTTCTATTATACAATGACAAGATGAATCATTGCAATGGAATGTTTATCTCAGACTAATATTTTCAGACCTGAGAGACACTTTTGTAAAAGGATTTTCACATGGCCAGTGAATAATGCCATGGTATTTTTTCTATATCCAAGCACATGAGCCTGCATGACAAAGGTACTAATTGTGGCAAGTAAAATTGTATAAAAATGTTCATTTCAGCCACATATGGTGGGATATTAATAAAAATCCCTAATCTATGTAGCTACTACTCAACAGAAAGAAACAAAATAATATTGAAACTTTGATTTTCAGTTGTATTTGGGTCATCATTTGCATATGTATTTAAGCAGCTATTGAATTTTAATCACTATATCTAATATATCATAAGGGGTAATATATCAATATATTTACTTTTTTTTTTTTTGCATTGAACAGCCCGAGCTATAAAGATACTACTGACTTTTTAACAATACATGCCAGTAGAGGTACTTTAGGGTATGTTCACACAAAGTTTTTTGGCAGCGGATTTTGATGTGGAATCCACTTCCTGACAAAATGGCTCCCTTTGACTTCAATAGGAGCCACTCGCTTCTCGCTAGATGACCTATCTTGCTGCGGATTCCGAAACTCCCACCCAATTAGCCCCATTAATTCAGGCCTAAACTGGAGTGGAATGCCGTAACAGGATGCCGCTGCACTGCATTGGCATTCCACCATGGCTAGTCGAGCGGTATGTTCACACGCGGAATCCATTTTCCTGTGTGAATATATCCTTAGACTTAGCAAATTAGAAGAGTGTTGTAAAATAGAGATGAGCGAACACTAAAATGTTCGAGGTTCGAAATTCGATTCGAACAGCCGCTCACTGTTCGAGTGTTCGAATGGGTTTCGAACCCCATTATAGTCTATGGGGAACATAAACTCGTTAAGGGGGAAACCCAAATTCGTGTCTGGAGGGTCACCAAGTCCACTATGACACCCCAGGAAATGATACCAACACCCTGGAATGACACTGGGACAGCAGGGGAAGCATGTCTGGGGGCATAAAAGTCACTTTATTTCATGGAAATCCCTGTCAGTTTGCGATTTTCGCAAGCTAACTTTTCCCCATAGAAATGCATTGGCCAGTGCTGATTGGCCAGAGTACGGAACTCGACCAATCAGCGCTGGCTCTGCTGGAGGAGGCGGAGTCTAAGATAGCTCCACACCAGTCTCCATTCAGGTCCGACCTTAGACTCCGCCTCCTCCGGCAGAGCCAGCGCTGATTGGCCGAAGGCTGGCCAATGCATTCCTATGCGAATGCAGACTTAGCAGTGCTGAGTCAGTTTTGCTCAACTACACATCTGATGCACACTCGGCACTGCTACATCAGATGTAGCAATCTGATGTAGCAGAGCCGAGGGTGCACTAGAACCCCTGTGCAAACTCAGTTCACGCTAATAGAATGCATTGGCCAGCGCTGATTGGCCAATGCATTCTATTAGCCCGATGAAGTAGAGCTGAATGTGTGTGCTAAGCACACACATTCAGCACTGCTTCATCAAGCCAATACAATGCATTAGCCAGTGCTGATTGGCCAGAGTACGGAATTCGGCCAATCAGCGCTGGCTCTGCTGGAGGAGGCGGAGTCTAAGATCGCTCCACACCAGTCTCCATTCAGGTCCGACCTTAGACTCCGCCTCCTCCGGCAGAGCCAGCGCTGATTGGCCGAAGGCTGGCCAATGCATTCCTATGCGAATGCAGACTTAGCAGTGCTGAGTCAGTTTTGCTCAACTACACATCTGATGCACACTCGGCACTGCTACATCAGATGTAGCAATCTGATGTAGCAGAGCCGAGGGTGCACTAGAACCCCTGTGCAAACTCAGTTCACGCTAATAGAATGCATTGGCCAGCGCTGATTGGCCAATG
Source organism: Leptodactylus fuscus (assembly GCF_031893055.1). Taxonomy (NCBI): domain Eukaryota; kingdom Metazoa; phylum Chordata; class Amphibia; order Anura; family Leptodactylidae; genus Leptodactylus; species Leptodactylus fuscus. Next base: position 43,944,430 of record NC_134271.1, on the reverse strand, counting down.
CATTCTATTAGCCCGATGAAGTAGAGCTGAATGTGTGTGCTAAGCACACACATTCAGCACTGCTTCATCAAGCCAATACAATGCATTAGCCAGTGCTGATTGGCCAGAGTACGGAATTCGGCCAATCAGCGCTGGCTCTGCTGGAGGAGGCGGAGTCTAAGGTCGGACCTGAATGGAGACTGGTGTGGAGCGATCTTAGACTCCGCCTCCTCCAGCAGAGCCAGCGCTGATTGGCCGAATTCCGTACTCTGGCCAATCAGCACTGGCTAATGCATTGTATTGGCGTGATGAAGCAGTGCTGAATGTGTGTGCTTAGCACACACATTCAGCTCTACTTCATCGGGCTAATAGAATGCATTGGCCAGCGCTGATTGGCCGAATTCCGTACTCTGGCCAATCAGTGCTGGCCAATGCATTCTATTAGCTTGATGAAGCAGAGTGTGCACAAGGGTTCAAGCGCACCCTCGGCTCTGATGTAGCAGAGCCGAGGCTGCACAAGGGTTCAAGCGCACCCTCGGCTCTGATGTAGGAGAGCCGAGGGTGCACTTGAACCCTTGTGCACCCTCAGCTCTGCTACATCAGAGCCGAGGGTGCGCTTGAACCCTTGTGCACACTCTGCTTCATCAAGCTAATAGAATGCATTGGCCAGCGCTGATTGGCCAATGTATTCTATTAGCCTGATGAAGTAGAGCTGAATGTGTGTGCTAAGCACACACATTCAGCTCTACTTCATCGGGCTAATAGAATGCATTGGCCAGCGCTGATTGGCCGAATTCCGTACTCTGGCCAATCAGTGCTGGCCAATGCATTCTATTAGCTTGATGAAGCAGAGTGTGCACAAGGGTTCAAGCGCACCCTCGGCTCTGATGTAGCAGAGCCGAGGCTGCACAAGGGTTCAAGCGCACCCTCGGCTCTGATGTAGGAGAGCCGAGGGTGCACTTGAACCCTTGTGCACCCTCAGCTCTGCTACATCAGAGCCGAGGGTGCGCTTGAACCCTTGTGCACACTCTGCTTCATCAAGCTAATAGAATGCATTGGCCAGCGCTGATTGGCCAATGTATTCTATTAGCCTGATGAAGTAGAGCTGAATGTGTGTGCTAAGCACACACATTCAGCTCTACTTCATCGGGCTAATAGAATGCATTGGCCAGCGCTGATTGGCCAGAGTACGGAACTCGACCAATCAGCGCTGGCTCTGCTGGAGGAGGCGGAGTCTAAGATCGCTCCACACCAGTCTCCATTCAGGTCCGACCTTAGACTCCGCCTCCTCCAGCAGAGCCAGCGCTGATTGGCCGAATTCCGTACTCTGGCCAATCAGCACTGGCTAATGCATTGTATTGGCGTGATGAAGCAGTGCTGAATGTGTGTGCTTAGCACACACATTCAGCTCTACTTCATCGGGCTAATAGAATGCATTGGCCAATCAGCGCTGGCCAATGCATTCTATTAGCGTGAACTGAGTTTGCACAGGGGTTCTAGTGCACCCTCGGCTCTGCTACATCAGATTGCTACATCTGATGTAGCAGTGCCGAGTGTGCATCAGATGTGTAGTTGAGCAAAACTGACTCAGCACTGCTAAGTCTCTGCATTCGCATAGGAATGCATTGGCCAGCCTTCGGCCAATCAGCGCTGGCTCTGCCGGAGGAGGCGGAGTCTAAGGTCGGACCTGAATGGAGACTGGTGTGGAGCGATCTTAGACTCCGCCTCCTCCAGCAGAGCCAGCGCTGATTGGTCGAGTTCCGTACTCTGGCCAATCAGCGCTGGCCAATGCATTCTATTAGCTTGATGAAGCAGAGTGTGCACAAGGGTTCAAGCGCACCCTCGGCTCTGATGTAGCAGAGCTGAGGGTGCACAAGGGTTCAAGTGCACCCTCGGCTCTCCTACATCAGAGCCGAGGGTGCGCTTGAACCCTTGTGCAGCCTCGGCTCTGCTACATCAGAGCCGAGGGTGCGCTTGAACCCTTGTGCACACTCTGCTTCATCAAGCTAATAGAATGCATTGGCCAGCGCTGATTGGCCAGAGTACGGAATTCGGCCAATCAGCGCTGGCCAATGCATCCCTATGGGAAAAAGTTTATCTCACAAAAATCACAATTACACACCCGATAGAGCCCCAAAAAGTTATTTTTAATAACATTCCCCCCTAAATAAAGGTTATCCCTAGCTATCCCTGCCTGTACAGCTATCCCTGTCTCATAGTCACAAAGTTCACATTCTCATATGACCCGGATTTGAAATCCACTATTCGTCTAAAATGGAGGTCACCTGATTTCGGCAGCCAATGACTTTTTCCAATTTTTTTCAATGCCCCCAGTGTCGTAGTTCCTGTCCCACCTCCCCTGCGCTGTTATTGGTGCAAAAAAGGCGCCAGGGAAGGTGGGAGGGGAATCGAATTTTGGCGCACTTTACCACGTGGTGTTCGATTCGATTCGAACATGGCGAACACCCTGATATCCGATCGAACATGTGTTCGATAGAACACTGTTCGCTCATCTCTATTGTAAAACAGTGCCAGGTCTGCAACAGGTTAAACTGGCATGTGTAGAGATGAACAAAATTTGGTTCGAGTTTGTCAGTACATATAAAAAGCTATTAAATTGTTTAAAAAAGTTATAAAAGTTAAAAAAAGATTATATCTAACCTTTCCCTAGCTCTTCATCAGAAACACAACCTTGGTAATGTCAAAGTGACAGAAAAAGATAGGGATAACACGGTGGCTCAGTGGTTAGCATTGCAGTGCTGGAGTCCTGGGTTCGAATACTGCCAGGAACAACATCTGCAAGGAGTTTGTAGGTTCTCCCCTTGTTTCTGTGGATTTCCTCCTATTCTACAAAAATACTGATGGGAAAATAAATGTACATTGTGATCCCTATATGGGGCTCACAATCTACATAAAAAAGTGACAGAAACAGATATGACTTTGGGTAAAGAGATTGTAGATTGTTTAGAGTTCGGCGAAGAATACCAGATTTTACAGTACTATTTGTAGAGATAAAAAATGAATGAAAAATGTAGTATATATAACTTCAATGGATTTTGGCATTTGGCAAGGAAGAAATAGCCAAACTACTCCAGATACATACATTAAGAATTCCATGTGGAGTGTCTAAACTTCTTGGACACAGTACAGATTGGATTAAATTTTTTTGTGCCTAAACTGGCATTGATGTATCTTCTGCAGCATAGTAATATTAGCACATGTCTTCTTCTCCAAGCCTAACATTATACTAATGCCCAAAACTCTGATACTGTATATTATTGTTTTCTCTCTCAATCTGACTGAGACCTTATCTTTTGAATCTCTCTCCACAAAATGGATATCTTGGTTTTCTAGCTGAGTTTTTATACTACCTATAGTCCCTTATAATCAGTTGTCCCCTTCATTGCCCATTTGGTCCCTGAGGTCATGTCATTCTTCTTCTCCATTCTTTCACACAGCAGCAGCTATTGTAACTGGATCATGTAAACTGAACCAAAAAACTTCAGGTTCACTTGATCCCAAAATATTTGGATAGCTTGGGCTGAACCCATTTTATTTCATATCAGTTTATCTCTAGGCATGTTGGTGAATCTGGCAAGCACCAAGGCAGACTTATTGATGTAAATGGAGCATAAATAAAAAAAACTGTTGTAATACGTTTATCAGATGCTTTCAACGCCATCATAGAAAAAGCATAGTTTTGCAGGAAAGGGACATGACTTAAAGAGGACCTTTCATGGTTTGGGGCACACACGGTTTTATATACCGCTGGAAAGCCGACAGTGCACTGAATTAAGCGCACTGTTGGCTTTCATGATCTGTGCCCCTGGTGAAGAGCTATCGGTGCTGGTACTGTAGCTCTTCACTGTCAGAAGGGCGTTCCTGACAGTCTGTCAGGAACATCCTTCTTCACAGCAGCACCTATAGCGCTGTACTGTGTGAGTGAGGAGGAACGTCTCTCTCCCCTCCTGATAATACTCGTCCATAGACAAGCGCTGGGGGAGGCATTCCTTCCCGATCTCACAGTACAGCGCTATAGGTGTTGCTGTGAAGAAGGATGTTCCTGACAGACTGTCAGGAATTCCCTTCTGACTGTGAAGAGCTATGGTACCAGCACCGATAGCTCTTCACCCAAGGCACAGATCGTGAAAGCCGACTACTGCTGAATTCAGCACACTGTCGGCTTTCCAGCGGTTTATAAAACCGCCTGTGCCTCAAACCATGAAAGGTCCTCTTTAATATGTAAAATTTGAAAAGTTTGCAAAAAATGGGCCAAGATATTGCATTTTATGCTTTAAAAAAAATATGTGATTTAAACTCAAACTAGACAGTATAAAGATATGGAGGAATGTAAAATTCATTTTTAGAAGGTTGCAGATTCCAATTGGCTTACATAATGTATAGAACTGACTAGACAGAATTAGATGGAAAGACAGTCCACCTGTCCCCGGATTGTGTCTGTTGCTCCTTCCAATAGACATGTTTCCTTTCTATCAACATAGCTGTATAAGGCTTTTTTAGTACAACAAGATGTATTCCTCAATGGCACAATCTTGAAGAACATATCACTAGAGATTTGCTTTATGTTTGGGTTCAGCAGCTCAGGTCCCCAGTTTGTTTTGGGACAAACAAGTTTGGTACAAACCACACTTTAATTGGCCTAAAACATAATGTAGAATACTCTTAGGGCTCCTAGGAACCTATATAGCCATCTAGATCTCTAAGGGTGCATTCACACGGAGTTTCCATGTGCGGATTCTGACATGAATCCACACGGAAACTCGGTGTGAATGGACCCTAAGGCAAACACAGTTATTTCAAAGTGAAAAGTGGCATTATTATAGTCTGAACTCTCTTCAGACCCCAGAGTATAATAGATGGAGGCCCAGGAAGATGCAAAAAAAAAAAAAAACATACTCAAAAACATTCATACTCACCTTCTGTTACCTCTTTGGGCCTCTTTGTGGCATGTGGCCCTTTCCTTTTGACGTCTGGCACTCTTCTGTCATGTCATCAGCCCTGTTGTCATGACTTTAAGCCTATGATTGGGCCACCAGTGGTCACATCGTCATGGGCCAAGGTAACTGGGGGGGGATGATTTCACAGAAGAGCACGAGGCATCACCAAGAAAGCACCAAATGCTGCGAAAATGCCCAAGAGAGGTAATTGAAGGTGTGTATGAGGGTTCTTTTTTTCCTCCCCTGGGCTTCCACCAATTATAATCCAGTTTCTGAAGAGACCCCAGAGTATATTGTGGTGGACAGTTTAGTAAATCTGAGACAACCCTCCATTGTTATCAGTCATCATAGTGTATTGAATTATTCATATTCTGGCCAGAAGTGTCCAATAGGGATTATTATATGGCTCGGAATGGTTTTAAAAAAAAAAAAAAAAAACAATGCTCACCTCACCAATCCTAAAATAAATAAGATAAATAGAAAAACTTCCCTGCTAGAAAACCCTTTCATGAAAAAAATTTGTATAATGCATTAATGGGCCATTGTTAAAAAATTACTATTTAAGACAACTGGGAGATTATGGCCGTCTCTCTTTATAAGGCAATGCTGAAGGACTATCACCCTACCATGTCGTCTCTAATGGTCTGAGATATTAAAAAATAATTCCAATAAAATATTTAGAATAAAAAAACTGAAATAAACAAAATGTCAATATCTCATCTCTGTTACTAAACACCACAGACCATTTTGCAAAATTTATATTGTACAGTTTTACTATTCTATGGGAAAGATTTCTTGAAACTTGTGTCACCTCAATACAGTCACTTCCAGACACACAATCAGAATTCATTCCTTCTTTGTCTCCTTTTTCCTTTCAGACTCTGAAAACATGACACATTAGTGACAAATTTGAGAGGAATGTGCTTAGATAAATGTAGATTAAAAGTAACACCTCTATATAGTTCACATAAACATATCTTTTATAAAAAAAAAAAAAAAAGCACATTTTTCTACTTTGAATTTATGAAACAGCTACTTTTTGATATTGTACATGGGTGTCCACATGGCAAAATATTCAAAGATTAATAGTCAGTGCACACTATTTTATGTTCATGTTGTACCTTGTTAGGGTCAGTGCACACAGAGATTTTGGGCATTGATTTTGACGCTGAATCCGCCTCAAAATCAGCCTCCAAAAAAAGCCTCCCAATAGAACTCTATTTTGGAGGCTGATTTTGAGGCAGATTCAGCGTCAAAATCAACGCCCACAATCTCTGTGTGCACTGACCCTAACAAGGTACAACATGAACATAAAATAGGTTTATTCAGATTTTCAGAATATAGAAGAAATTGCCAGGCTTTTCTTGTGAATTGTTTTTATTTTCCAAGAAGTCATGTACAAAATGTAAAGTACAGTATAAGAATAATTTCAATAACCCTTCATAGGGTCAATTCAAGAATATTCTGTGATATAAATCAGACCCTAAGACCAACAAGGACAAGGAGATTAACTCCTCACAATTGTGAACCATCAAATATACTGACATTACGTCCTTCACTGCCGTAGACCACCAGGGACAATGTAACTAACCCCCTCACTTTCATGAACAGGCAGACAGATATTAATTGCTTTACTATCCAAGAATACCAAGCATCTTCACCATGGCCCCTTCACTTCTCAAACCTACAAAGAGGCTGGAATTAACACTTTGACTTTCCTAGAGCAACAAGTCCCCACATTACACCCTGACATTCGCCTATTCCTAGACCACAAGGAGTATTGGTATTAACCCTTTAACTGAGCATTGCGGTTCTTCCTGCAGTGCTTTCAACAGAAAGTTCACGGAGTTTTCCTCCACGGACTTTCTGTTACAATTATATCTATGGGAAAGCCGCTGGCATTTCCATAGATATAATTGACATGCTGCGATTTGCAAAGCCGCAACGGCTTTGCAAATCGCAGCGTGTCTGTACTGCGTTTTTTTCCGAAATGTGGGCATGGTATTCGCATGAATCCCATTCCTTTTGCTTGCACTGTAAAACGCTGCGATTTTTCCCGCAGTGTCTCCGCTGTGGGCAAAACGTGGCGTTTACGTCCCGTGGGGCCCCGGCCTAAAATCAGCTCCAAATTCTCTCCTGAATCTGTCTCCCATTGTATTCAAAGGAAACCACAAAACCTGAGAGATTTCTTCCATATGTTGTAGACTTCACTAGATCTATTTTTATCTACAACAATACTGTGAACCAGTTTTTTTACTTTATATATTGGGGTTAGTTTTTGAAAAAAAAAATTTCCGCTGCAGATTTTTTTCTGGATTGTGTGGATGGGATTTACCTCTTTGAAGGTAATTCCCACCATGGCTAAAATGTTGCGTTTTCACAATGTGGAGCTCCGGCTTAAGATTTTTTCAGCCAAGCGCTTAGGTTACAGTGACATGACAGTGAATGTAGTCATGTTAATTTCACTGTCAGCAACGAGCGTCAAAAATCACATAGCGTCAAAATATAGGTCATCTCTTATTTTTGGCCATTTTCACAGATCCCTCCATACACCTCTTTGTTATAGAATATGGCATATAAGGACAATGGAGAGATATGTGTACTACATGAGAAGTATCCCGAAATTGTCTTTTGAGAGGTTTTCATTGATTTCATTGATTTATTTAATTGATTCCCTATGCAAGTGAAATCAAATTTTGAGATATTTTTAAAGATATTTTATAATACTACTACTACTACTACTACTACTACTACTACTACTACTACTACTACTACTACTACTACTACTACTAATTATTATTATTATTATTATTATTATTATTATTATTATTATTATTATTATTATTATTATTTATATAGCACCATTCATTCCATGGTGCTTTACAGCTGGGATACAAGATTTTACATCTTTTACCTTCTATTCTTATAAAATGCAACTGAAATTTACAAAAAAATCTTTCAGAAGAAGAAATGAATGATGATAAATTAGTTTGCTCAGGCAGTGTAACAGGATAAAACAATACAAATGTCTGCTTAGACTACTCACACTTTCACTGAGGTGTGAAATTTTGCAGTTTTCTATTAGATGCTGTCTGTCATGTCATTACACTCTTTTGGCTTCCAGCTCTTTTTGATGTTTGCTCACAAATCTAGAAAACATAATATATAGGAAGACATAGGGGACATAGGGCATGACCTCAAAACACTAACTATACACATTGTTTTATCTACAAGTTTTTGGAAGACAATGTCCCGGAAACAGAGGATTTATACATCACAATCACTAATGTTTAAGGCAGGAGTCATGTATGATGATGGAAAATTTACATTTTTTGAAAATGTATCATGGGATTGCAAGTATTGCTCAGTAGCCGGATTATAAAAAGCTATAAAAACAAGAGATAAGAAAATAAAAAGCAATGCAAAAAAGGAAAACAAAACTATTACTAAAAGAATGCATTGGAAAGGTTAAAAACTGCCACCGAATCTACGGCAATACTTGTGAAGCTGCAGGTTCCAATCCCACAGGGGTACTGCTTTGTTTCCACAATGTGTGGGTAGGATTTGTTTATACCCCATTCATTTCACTGCTACTGTGCTGTAAGTGGATTAAGAGTTTTTCCTGAGACTGAACAATTAGGATAGGTTACTCATTTCTGATCAGTGATGGTCCAACATTCGGGACCCCAACAGATCAGCTATTTGAAAAGCCGATGTTGGTGAGCACTGTAGTATCTTCACTGAATACCATATATTATGTAGGTAATGTTCTTGGTATTGTACCCTGTCTGTATTTTCTTGAATGGGTCTGAGCTGAATACAGGCCATGTTACGAATTAATGTAACATCACTGGTCTGTGAAACAACAGCAGCACTCACCAAGTAATATTGCCATTTTAACCACTTCAGTACCGGGCCAATTTGTGGTCCAGGACCAGACACATTTTAGGTTTATTTTGTATATGCAGTTTAGAGGGCTGTAACATTTTTCTCACATGTCTCATTGAACTAATTTTTGTGTCTTTTTTCAGGGACACACAGGGCTTTATATTTATGTTGTTTTCATTTTCGAATGTGTTTTAATTTTTTTTAGATCTGGGAAAATATAAACAAAATAAGAGGAAAATTGTGTTTATTTTTCACCTCCCCTGCCTTCTCTCTGGGAGCTCCGGCTGAAGTTACAGCTGGCTCCCAGTATCTGCAGCTGCATGATCTCGTGCAGCTTCTGTGTTCTGACAGGACGTATCGGCACCTCCTCTCAGAACAAGGCAACCACTATCCGGACGTATAAAGTCTATGGGCAGTCCAGAAGTGGTTAAACAGCTGATCTGTAGTGGTCATGGGTTTAGGTTTTCCTCAGCGGACTTTCTGTTACTAGAGATGAGTGAACACTAAAATGTTCGAGGTTCGATATTCGTTTCGAGTAGCCCCTCAATCTTCAACTACTCAAATCAAATATCGAACCCTATTATAGTCTATGGGGGGAAATGCTCATTTCAGGGGTAGGCAACGTTCAATCAAATTATACTTACCAAGTCCACGAGTGAGGGTCGGGCTGGATCCTCTGAGAAGTCTTCTCTGTGCAGCGTCCCCGCGGCATCTTCCAGCTCTGAATTCACTCTGCCAGGCATCAGGCCTGGGCAGAGCCGACTGTGCATGTCCGCACTACAAACGGGCATGCGCAGTCGTCGCTGCCCAGGCCCGATGCCTGGCAGAGTGAATTCAGAGCCAGAAGACGCTGCGGGGAAGCTGCACGGAGAAGACTTCTAAAGGTAGAAGAAGAACCAGCGTTGATTGGCCGACTGTATAGCATTCAGCCAATCAATGCTGGTTCTGCATTGAACTTTTCCATTCGAATAGCGAGTGGTACTCGATCGAGTATGAGTATTTCGAATACCGTAATATTCGATCGAATACTACTCGCTCATTTCTATCTGTTACAATTATATCTATGGTGAAGCCACCGGCATTTCCGTAGATATAATTGACATAGTTACATAGTGTATGACATGCTGCGATTTCCAAAACCGAGCCGGTTTAGGATGTCGCAGCGTGTTCGCACTGTGGATTTTACTGCAAAGTGAGCATGGGATTTTCATGAATCTCATCCACTTTGATGTTACTGTATAACTCCATGATTTTTCCCGCAGCATTTCTGCTGCAGGCAATTCACAGCGTTTCCGGCCCGTGAGGCCCCTGCCTTAGTGAGTTTGGCAAACTATGTGGTGACAAATATGGAGATATGTTTGTTTTCATCATCTAAGAATTGTACTGAATATTGATTGAAATTCATGTGTGTGAATTGAATGGTATCTTTATGTTGGGAAAGAGTTAACTTCTATGAGCAAGCTGTTGTTTATGATGTTTTATTAGTGTTTTTGTGACTGACGTGAGGTCTTGGTAAATTCTAAATTTATATTAACTTGGTCAATATTAAACACCAGATGTACAAACAAATCAGGATGATTCTCACACGGATCGGTAAGACCAACAATAACAACTTCTAACTTACAGGTCTGTGGAATCAATTAGGGAACTATAACACTTCTGTAGCGCGTTTCTCCGAGGCCACACAATTGTTACTTTTATTTATCAGTGGGTGTTTAATGCATCCAGTGGGTGTTGTTAGAGCAAATTGAGAATTTGTTTGCAGGCTGAAAATTGAGCATTTTAAAGGCCCCTTGAAATTGACACTTTGCAGACAATTCATTTGTACAGAATTTTTTTTTTTCTTTAGAAGAGTTCCAAAGTAGAGATCCTACCCAAGTTAGGAAATCTGTGAAATACATTTCTAAGTCATTCCAGGGACACACACATATAAAATACTGTCTTTGTGTGTGTATGTGTAGATACAGTGTTGTTCAATAATTTTAGGCAGATGTGGGGAAAATATTTCAAAGTTAAAGTGTTAATGGTATAATGGTGCCCTGAACTAAAGTCTGAGGTGCAATTTGTTCTCGCTGAAGTAAGATGGTATTTAGATTATTTTTCTTTCTTATTTTTTCTGTTTGGTAACAAATTCCTTTTAAATGGGTCAAAGGGCCTAAAACACAAAGTCTAACATTTAATCTCTGATGGTAGAAATCACAATAGAGTGATACATGTTCCCTATCCCAATTCTGTCTTGGACTTCTATTAGGTAGGTTTTCTGGAAGCTTTTTTTTAAAAATACTATGGAGACAGTTTTTTTTTAGCTGGAGGGGAAAAATCGTCAGTATGACAAAGTAGGTGTCTATTTTGATTTTGTTGAGCACCCTTTCATCACTGAGATGAACCCTTAGCCTGTAGTCATATGGAATTCTTAAAGAGAACCTTTCACCACTTACATCAATTCAAGTGCTTAGCATCTGTTAATAGACACCACTCCACTAACTCCACACATTTGGAATTTTTTCTCTAGCCCTCCAACGTTTCTAAGCAAAAAACATTGTTAGTTTTGGTGCCTAATGTGCTATCTGAAGAGGACATGAAAGGTCCTCCTACGCATGCTTTTTTATATACCACTAGAAAGCCAACAGAGCTCTGAATTCAATGCACTGTCAGCTTTCCCATTATGTGCCCTGTGGCTGTAATATTGGTGCTGTTAGTTTTGGCACCAATCTCTGCCCACTGTTAGAAGGGCGTTCCTGAAAGTTTAGCTGGGCTGTGAAGAAGGCCCTTGCCCTGACAGTACTCGTCCATAGACTTGTACTGGGGAGTGTTCCTCACAGCTCAGCATCAGGAATGCCCCCCCCCCCTGCTGACAGTGTAAAGCCGCATGTACAGGAGGACTTGAAAGGTCCTCTTTAAGCTCTGTAATGTCTGAAGGGCAATGTCAGACAAGGGGTGTGATTCAGAGCTTCAATCAGAGTCAGACAGTGTCAAAGATCGGAATCACACCCCTTGCCAGTTCCTTCCTGAAACTTCCCTCCTGACAGTGCAGACCCTAAAAGGCATCTCAGGCACCAAAAATAACAGCACTCAATGTTCAGGAATGGTAGGCACTAGAGAAAAATGCTGACTGTGCCAGAATCAGTGGAGCAGTATCTATTAATTGATGCTGCTTGGACTTGATGGAGGTGGTGAAAGGTCCTCTTTAACTAAAATATATTAGAATGACTGTATTTAATATGAAAGTCCTGTGACCTAGTGTTGGTATTTTTAAATGGAGTCTGCCCAGGCTCCGACTGGTCCACAGTGGTACAGGTGATTCAGAGGTCCCCCGAGCCATAGTGGGCCCCTAACCACCAACCCATGGACAATGTAAGGCAGCATAAAGCATCAGCCAATGTGTCCATACAACAAACTGGACAGATTATTTTAACTACCCATGATGATTAAATAGACATATCAGGTTGATGAGATGAATACTAGACCTATAGACAAGTCAGCCAATATCCTCCCAGACCTCACTTTGTCAAAGCTACTGCTGGGCCCTAATTACTAGAGATGAGCGAACAGTAAAATGTTCGAGATTTGATATTCGTTACGAATAGTATCTCAATATTCGACTATTCGAACGAATATTGAACCCCATTATAGTCTATGAGAGAAAATGCTTTACTACAGGGGATCCCACCATTCGACTCAGGAGAGTCACCAAGTCCACTAAGACACCCCAGGAAATGATGCCAATACCCTGGAAAGCAACTGGGACAGCAGGGGAAGCATGTCTGGGGGCATCAAGTACCTTTATTATGTCGGGATTCCCTGTCAGCTTGCGATATGCCGGAGCGGACTTTTTCCCATAGAAATGCATTGACCAGCGTTGATTGGCCAGTCTACAACATTCAGCCAATCAACACTGGTTCTGCCTCAGGAGTCTAAGAGCCGTCCACAGCAGTTTCCATTCTGGTCCGATTTTAGACTCCGCCTCCTCCGGTAGAACCAGCGTTGATTGGCCAAATGCTGTAAGACTGGCCAATCAACACTGGTCAATGCATACCTATGGAGAAATGAAGCAAAGCCAGCCATGCGCTCAGCTTGGCTATTCCTCCTGTCACACACATCTCTGGTGTAACATAGCTCAGCACACACTCAGCTCTTCTACATCTCTACACTCTGTTGTAGAGATGTAGTAGAGCTGAGTGTGTGCTGAGCTCTGCTTGTAAACCACTTACATGCTGTTTAGAGTAAGTTAGTGGCATATTGTACATACCTTTTTCTTTTGAGTATAACTGTTAATCCTAATGCAAAAGAGTTGTTCATGGCACCAAGGGTGTGGATGTCAGAACAATTGGTTTAGTCTGTAGTTGCCATATAGCACTACCCTCTAGCATAAAAATTGACAGGTCCTGAATCCTAATATGTGGTGACCACGGACAAAAATGGATGCTCTGCAGACATAGCAACTTCTTGGGTGCACGGGAAAGCTTATTTACATACAGATTAAAGCATATGAGGTTAAGAAGTAATAATAGTGGTGGTAGACTTTAACACTGAGTATGCTTATCATAGTAATCTGTGCATTGAGTATCATGAGTTGACTATTGTGCCAGAGTCTGGGCCCACAAGTGTAACCCTGCTATATTTGTGGGATAGTTTGACTTATTAGTTTTATTAAAAATAGACTTCAATAGGAATAGGGTATAAGTAATTAAAATCAGTATACACTACTATATTATATATTAATGAAATACATAAGATATACATACATAAACAAAAGTATGAACTAGCTATTTCCCTTTTCATAAGAATATTTTTGGTAAATTATACTTACCAATTTCTGCTTAAGTTGATATAAGATAATAGAAACACATGGAGCAGCCATAGGTCTGAATAGCTACAGCAGATGACCACTACAAGATGACCACACTCAGAAATGAGTCTCACACATATTCAGTCCTCTACCCTATGCATGGATCACTGGTCATCTTAGAAGGACACTGACACAAAAGGAGGGATGACAACTAAAGTTTGATGACTTTAATAGATGTTCAGAATCTAATCCATCACATTTAATGGACACGTCTATGTTCACCTCTATTAAAAGGTGTAAATAATAAAATTGTATTGCTTTAGTGTCACTCGCTAAATATTTTAAGTATTTACAATTTCCAAGGAAAGACAATGGGAGCATCTGTGAGTGAGATCCACATAAAGCTCTCTGAATCAATGCTGGATTCACACAGATGGCTCTTGCAGTTGGCCATAATAAAACATCTGAACAGCTATTGGGGGAAATTGAGATCAGAAGATTGGTTTAACTTGCCTTATACTTTGAAATAAATACAGTCCTCCTAAAGGACTTGTTCAAAATTTTAAAAAATTTAAATTGTTCTTTTTAAAAAAAATCTTCAGAAATGGCTTCACTCTTGTCCATGGATTGTGAATGGGGGTGAGATGCAATATCAGACACAAATATGCAATATCATGAACAAACCTGGCAAAACCAGAATAGTCGGCACTACCAATCAATGAATCCAGAGGGAAAGGAAACAAGCAGAACTTTGTGACCTACTTGGTGGAAGGTGGTGCTCAGCTTAATAATAAAGTACATTAATATCCATAGGTAAAAAGAAAGAAATAGAGCGGCAGCTCACCATTTCCATATTAAAACTTAATGCATTTTAGCTAAATTAAGAACAACAGTCCATGCAGGGAAAGTAGTGTGCAAAATGCAAGTATTCAACTGGGTCACATATATACCACTTCTGACAGGTATGTATTCAGCTGTGTCACATATATACCACTTCTGGCAAGTATACAGGTATGTAGTCAGCTATTTCACATATATACCACTTCTGGCAGGTATGTATTCAACTGGGTCACATATATACCACTTCTGGTAGATATGTATTCAACTGGGTCACATATATACCACTTCTGGCAGGTATACAGGTATGTAGTCAGCTATTTCACATATATACCACTTCTGGCAGGTATACAGGTATGTAGTCAGCTATTTCACATATATACCACTTCTGGCATTGCTTCTGAAAGCAGACTGGAGAAACCCATTAATACCTTTTCTTTACTACTGTTGTAGCCGTCATTACTAAGGGCCAGTGGAAGGAGGAGGCACCCAGACTGGAAAATTAATATTTTGCCTTTGTCCTTCTACAGCTGAGTCTGAATTGGCGACCACTGGTGGAAGGGACAATATGTTGGGGAATCATGTCTAAGAGAATTGTGGGGAGGGGGGACTCGATAGGGGGCCAGGGATAAGTTTGCTATGGGGCCCACTCCTAGTTAGTTTTACGTCATCCCTATAACATAAAGTATTAATGTGCAGCTCCCATTATACTGTATTATGTCCTGTCAGCAGTCTGCACTAACTCCTACTATTCCTACTTATTCTTCTTAGTTATCACAACTTATAACTTCACTGCCAGCGCTCAGTAGTTAAATATGTGTATACTCCTATTTAGAAGACAGTACTACTTTCTTAAAAAATGTTTATTATGACAGAAAGTACACAATATGTCTTACATCAATATTATATCAAAGTCTTACATCAATATTATATCAAAGTTTGCCCATTTTTGGCAAACCATTTATGCACATTAACAGGAGAATAGACAACATAAATGGAGGTTTCTCACAAAAAGAAAATAGATTCCTGAGGTGTTTTCATCAGCAAAGCCAATATGGGTGGCTTTGGAGAAGGAGTTTATACTAGGAGTTATATATTACAACAAAAATGTACTCTGTGTTAAAATTCAAGCTTTTTGGAAAATTTCAATCCTCATTTGTGAATTGTGAACCCCCAAATGACCATGCTGGATCATATGTGCATAAATAATGTCATTTATTATTATTATTATTATTATTATTATTATTATTATTATTATTATTATTATTATTATTATTATTATTATTTTATATAGCACCATTAATTCCATGGTGCTGTACATTATTATATTAATTCCATGGTGTTTTACATTTGGGGGTTACATACAGTACACAAAATATACAAACAGATTTAATACTAACAATGACAGACTGGCACAGTGGAGTAGAGGGCCCTGTCCACAAGGGATTACAATCTATGAGAGAAGAGGGATAGAGACAGGAGGTGAGAGTAGAGACTGTTCAGATGGTGGTGTGGTGACAGTGTTGTTATTGGAGGCCTTCCTGAATAGGTGAGACTTCAGGGCCTTCTATAGCCCATTTTTTGGAAACTTCCCAAGAAAAATGGAAGATTCTGAGGTATGATGTAGAAGTCAACCTGTTTTAATTTGTTATCCCAAAAAATTCTATATGGCATTGAATTTCAGACTAGGAAACATCTCATTAACTTTAGGTGTCCACGAGATCACAGTACTACATGTGGTAGTGAACCATTTTAGGGTATAAATTGGCAGTTATAAGACAGTAGATGGTATGTATATCTTGGGATTCCATCTGTTAAACTGGTTGTGAACTGGTTAATCTTTTCTATATCCTCTTAATTTTGCATTGGATTTCTTGACACAGTCAATAGATGACTTGTCTAAACAGTATTCATTTTTGGACAACTATTTGGATTTGCACCATTAGAGATATTTTCCATTCCTTCATGCACCATCTTGCCTATAATAAAAGATACCCAAACAAAATATTTCTCCTTGCACATTTGAAGCAGCTAGCATATTAAAATAGTAGGAACAGCGAGTAAAGAAAAACAGATCCAATAACTATTCCGACCTCTAAGAAGTAAGCATATTGGTTTATAAGAAAAATGACAAGCTAAAAAGAGATTACTGTTTTTTTTGTTTCCCTCAAAACCCATCTGTCCCGCAGATGGACAGACAGTAATTTACAGACATGTGTCTCCATGTACAGCAGTAATTAAGGCAAACTTTATTTTTCCATCCAAAATGTTCATTTCATGTTTCCAGATTTAATGGTCTTTGGCCTACATTCAGTACTGAGAGAAGTATCAATCATCGCAAAATGGATTGTTAGCTATGAAAAGAAACTTCAAGATGTATTCTGCAGCACGCTGTTGTGTTAACCTGCATTGTTCTATTGTGAGCTGTTTTCATCAAAGATTTTCAATTGGCAATTTGATGTACGCAATATTAATGCACTTGGCTCACAAATGTTTATGGAATTAATCAGCCTCATAGATACCATTAACATTGTCTACTTGGAAGCCTTAGCTAGAAAGACTGTATCTTGGGCTGAGGACAAATAGAACAGAGATATTATGTTGCACAATAATAATGCTTATTTGATAAAAAAAAATATAAAAATAATAATAATAAACTGGAATACTAAATGTTAAAGAAACACACTAAGCTACCAAGCTAAATATTTGGTTTGTGGACAGGACACTGAGAGTCAGACTTCTGAACAAGATTCACCGAGTTATATTCCACCCTTTGAGGCTCTGCACCAGGCACACTGGGCGAGAATTATACACTATGTGATCAAAAGTATCCAGACACCTGGCTGAAAATGACTTACAAGTTCGTGGCACCCTCCATCGGTAATGTTGGAATTCAATATGGTGTTGGCCCACCCTTAGCCTTGATGACAGCTTCCACTCTTGCAGGCATACGTTCAATCAGGTGCTGGAAGGTTTCTTGGGGAATGGCAGCCCATTCTTCATGGAGTGCTGCACTGAGGAGAGGTATCGATGTAGGTCGGTGAGGCCTGGCACGAAGTTGGCATTCCAAAACATCCCAAAGGTGTTCTATAGGATTCAAGTCAGGACTCTGTGCAGGCCAGTCCATTACAGAGATGTTATTGTCGTGTAACCACTCCGCCACAGGCTGTGCAGTATGAACTACTCTTCAACAGTGGGAAGCAGGAAGGTGTTTAAAACATCACTGTAGGCCTGTGCTGTGATAGTGCCACGCAAAACAACAAGGGGTGTAAGCCCCCTCCATGAAAAACACGACCACACCATAACCCCACCACCTCCGAATTTTACTGTTGGCACTACAAACATTGGCAGATGATGTTCACCGTGCATTCGCCATACCCACACCCTGCCATCGGATCGCCACATTGTGTACCGTGATTCATCACTCCACACATTTTTCCACTGTTCAGTCATCCAATGTTTACGCTCCTTACACCAAGCGAGGCGTCGTTTGGCATTGACCTGCGTGATGTGTGGCACCCAATCACCTGATCACGTTCGAAGTCCATGAGTTCCATGGAGCGCCCCATTCTGCTCTCTCACGATGTCTAATGTCTACTGAGGTCGCTGATATGTAGTACCTGGCAGTAGGTGGCAGCACAATGTACCTAATATGAAAAACGTATGTTTTTGGGGGTGTCTGGATACTTTTGATCACATAGTGTATAAAGGTGTAGATTTCAGTCAAGGCACAAAGCCACCAGAGGATGTTCTTGAATTATGGGGAGGTGTGCTACAGTCATATATTAGGCGCTTACTCTGACAGCGCAGGGATTAGCAACACCATCATATAAAATGTAATGACATATTGTAACCAAGTTATTCCTGGAGTGATCATTTAACATAGTACTTTATTATTATATTTTTAGTGGGCATTTTGGTTGCTAGTAAGTACATTGTGATTTCATTACAAATTAGGTAAACCTTTGTAATGGGTTGTCTGCATAAAATTACATAAAATGGTCTCTCTCCACTAATGAAATCCATCACTTGTGACACTGCACTGCACTATAGCGTTGCATAAAGGGTTAAAGCAAATGCTCAGTTTCTGCTACCAGTAGTCTACACATCATTTTAAAGAAAATATTATTAAAAAAATAGGTTTTTGTCTCCAGTTTTCAGGCTCAGTGGCATTCTGCATATTAATCTATGAAGTGGGGAGGGGTCGTAAGAGGCTGCTGAAAAAAGACACTCAAATAATTTCTGCTGCTACACTCTACCATTCTGTAAGTCAGGTGCCTATAGATAACAGGTTACCAGTGCACAAGATAAGGCTATAAATCAATTAACTTGATTTGGGTGCAGCAGCGTTCTCCTCCTTCCATCCCTCTCCATAGAGTTGTGTGTGTGTGTGTGTGTGTGTGTGTGTGTGAACCTAGATATGGGTACAGATCTGTGTTAACAATAGTCTAAATGTTATATAGATGTTATATAAAGAGTAAGGAAATAAACAAATCTGATCTGGGTCCAACAGACTCTGATCCCGGCAGATCACGTGACTGGTCAGAGGAGAGCTGCATTATGGTAGTGCCCATAGCTGTGTATACAGCACTTAATGAGCACTGTATACACAGCGATCAGGGATGGTAGGGACAAAAATAAACCATCCCTGCCATCTTTAGGGGAGCTAAAATGCAGTCACAGTTGGGTCTCCATTTCAGCATCTGCACAAGATCAACACAAGTACCGGTATATACTTGCAGAGCAAGAGAGGGACCGCCTGAACCTAAATAGTCTATGGGCGGTCCAGAAGAGGTTAAGGATAAGCTGCTACATGTGTATGCATGAAAAGTAGCACTATTTCTGGTCACTATATGACTTGTGTTTTGCAGTTATCCCCTATGTAGTTTGTCATTATTCTTTAGCTATCGGGCATTATCCCTTAGCTATTACGGTCACGAGAGGAGAATCTGTCTAATTTTCTCTTTCTCACACCCAAAAATAACCCCAAAATCATATAAGGCATGTTAGAGTAGTGCTGACCTGAATGGCATAGAAAGTTTTTATTTTGCTCCGGCATTGTCCAAAGCTTCTGTGTATTTTTAAGTCTCTTTTTTGAGTAACTGCTATTTTATTTAAAAAATTTTACTACTATGTTTTGGGGTGTTTGATGAACATTTTTGTATTATGCTTAGTATAACTTCCTTTTAATAGAAAACAGGCTGCAAAGTTCCCACTAGCAATGCTTTAACTAAGGATTACCAGGGAAAGTCTGACCCATACACCCATGCTCAATGCAGTATGTATGATGGGGATGGCCACTTCAGGTGGCTATATCTCCTGTTTTATTCTACCTACAAAAATTATTCTGGTATCACATGAAAGTTAAGATTCTCAACTGTCATTTGTGATTTTTTTTTTTTATATAGCTTAAACTTCTACTCCAGTGTGTGCTGTGCAGAACCGGATTTGACCTGAAATTGACAAAAGTTTCAGATTCTTCTGAACAGTAAACTTTTGGGGTTTGTGAGAGTTCCATTTGCATGCTTTGCTTTTTTTTAGGGGTGACACGTTCACTTGTGTCATTCCTATTTCCTCATACATTGGTGCTTGCTTGCATTATGCCAGTCATATACTGTATTACCATAATATTTATTTTTACTTATAGGCAAAAATAGCTGCAGTCTTCTGCAATGATGCCAGCATGATAATTCAGTTTTATTCACACTTTCCTATTTTTAAAAATCACTTTACTTTGGGGACATATTTCCCAACCCTAACATAATAGTTACACTAATAATGCCCTGACCTTATACTCTTTAACACATAACAATGCCAACCTCAATGTCCTGATAGCACTGTCAGCCAGTTGTGAGCCTAACCTCTCTGCTCCCCTAATGAACACTTTTTTAAATGTCCTTTGCACATGGAATTATCCCCCACAGCATCCCCTGAAGCCTCTATTATGCCCCCCAGAAGCCCTTGCAACCTCTATTATGCCCTACAGCGGCCCCTGTAGCCTCTATTATGCCCCACAGTGGCAAAATAGACAATGAGGCATAATAAAGTTTGCAGGGGCTGCTGTGGGGCATAATAGAGGTTGCAAGGGCCACTGTGGGGCATAATAGAGGTTGCAGGTGCCACTGTTAGGTATAATAGAGGTTTCAGGGGCTACTGTGGGGCATAATAGAGGTTACAGGGGCTATTGTAGGGTATGCCAAATATTATGACAACAGTTGCTTACCAAACTCTATTATGCCCCATAGTGGCCCACCCATGAACTATTATTATCAGACACCTGAGTATAATAATCAGAGACTCGGTGGAGGTGAAGAAACATAATAAACACTGTTAGTAACTCACCTCTCCTGGATCTGCTGTTACTCCTAACACAGGATTTGGGTGTTTATGGTAATGTCCCAGACATCACGTGTTCTGGGACATTACCAAACAGGCCTGAAGCCTGCTAGGAGTAACACCGGATCCAGGTGAGGTGAGTAACAGTGTTTCTTCACCTCCCCTGGGGATTCGATTATTATACTTGGGGGTTTGAATAGTGGTAGATGTTGGGGCCTACTCATGGCTGCTCCCCGCATCCAATAGCAGAAGGGGAAGCAGGGGGCGGACATTAACAGGCCCATGGAGGTAGGTAAATAGGCCTCTACCTGCTGGGCCTACTCCAGCAGGTATTGGTCTATTTAACAAAAAAAAAAATATATATATATATATATATCCTCATCTACCTTACAATGCTTTGTTGCCGCTGCTGCCTCCTTTTCACCTGGCAAAAAGATATCTGCATCTCAGCGCAGGCAGCATGGTGATGCCACCTGTGCTGTGATGTAGAGGTATAAACCAGCCCAGGCCAGGGTCACTCAGTATGTTTTCAGAGTGGCCTGTCCTGGGCTATTTTAGAAAAAAAAAAGTTAAAATTAATAAATAAATAAATAAATAAATAAAATATTGCCGTCCCACCAAAAGTGCCACCTTAGGCAGCCGCCTCCCCTCGCCTCATCAGAGGTGCGGCCCTGGTGACAGTTATAATGTCCATTCTCTTACCTGGTGCACCAATGGCAGTTTAATAATGTCATTGTCTTTTGTCCTCATTGCCTGAAAATTTAGGTATATTGAATCATGGTTCTTTTTATATGAATTGCAGTATTGGAATGACAATTTAAAGATAGCAGAAGAGACCTAATGAGACAAATATTGTGAGGCAATAATGGCAGTTTTCCATGGTGAAATGAAGCTTACAGGTTCCCTTTAAATTCTTCAAATACTATATATACACAAGCACATACACAGCGCTGCTGCTGGAATAATGGAAGAAGGAAAAGACAGAGACAGAGACCCCAAAACTGGACCCAGCTCCTGTCTCTATTTAATTGCCACAACTGTCCTAATGACAGGAGCAACTGGGCGGTGATCCCTTCTCTGAATAAGTGTACATGCAACAAGACAAGACAAACAACACAAAAGCAGAGTCAGCAAGCCAAAGGGTTGGTAATAGAGATGAGCGAGTACTGTTCGGATCAGCCGATCCGAACAGCACGCACGCATTGAAATGAATGGACGTAGCCGGCACGCGAGGGGTTAAGCGGCCGGCCGGCGTCAAAGCGGAAGTACCAGGTGCTTCCATTCATTTCAATGCGTGCGTGCTGTTCGGATCGGCTGATCCGAACAGTACTCGCTCATCTCTAGTTGGTAACAGTCGAGCAACGTAGTACAGAATCAAAATCTGAAAGAATAGTCAAAGGAGTAGCAGAGGTCAGAAATAAGAATACAGTAATAGCACAAAAGGAGTTTAGCATGGACAAAGTCACAATAGCCAGCAAACCTGTATGGGGTGATGACCTATAAATAGGAAGTCCAGAACCTGACCCAGACTTGATTGCTAGACAGGCTGTCAATCACACAGGTAAGGCTAAGATGAACTATTTGATGAACAGAGGGAAACAAAGTGCAGGAGATGGGTGTGGTGGAAATGTAATTGTAGGGTATAGGTAATAGAGCTGTATTCAAACAGAGCAACAAAAAACTCTAAGCAAGGCATCAAACTGAACATCCCACCTATGCCACAGAGAGTGAGCAGAGGGTGGTGCAGAGACGTTATAGCAACACAGATCCATGCTGAGGTCACTGAAATGCCGATGAGCCTTTGGAATCCAGGAAAGCCTTCTCTTCCAGGAGTCTGGGAGATTTATTGGAGAATAAACGTTCTCCATTTTTGAGCATTTTTAATCTGATATACTTCTAAAAACTACAGATATTTGCATGATATTGATTAAAAAAATAGTCAGTGGATTCTATCAGTATTTTCTTTGGTATACACATAGCCAATCCAAGGGCTATTGTCATATAAAACTCTACTTTCCTGTTTAAAAACTCCCTGTCTTAGTGTCTCTGGATGTGAATCTGATTTTTTTCATATGTTGAAACTAGAAGCATTCTTTTAAATCTATTACACCATATGTTATGTAATAGTCTCATCTAACTGGCACAGAAAGAGTTTAGCAGGAAGCCAATGTCTGCCAGCACAGGTGCAATGTTTTAGGATCTCCCAAAATTAATTGGTACGTGGGCTCCAGGGTAGTGGCTCTGTTTATGATCAGCATGTGCTAAATTGGCAGAGATTTGCCACAATTAAACATCCTGACAAAGGTTTAAGATCGCTGGAGTATATCATCTCTAGGAAAGAAACTGCACCTGTGTGTAATGTGTCTCCCCAGCATGCACCCAGGAGCCAGGAAACCATGATGCAGATGTTTGTCTTTGGGGGGCTTTGCAAGAAAGAAAAGGCTGAATAGGACACTATGTTTGATGTAGATTTTCTGTAGCTTGTGTGTTCTTATTTACAGAGATAATTTAATGGATAGTTTGGCTTTGTACATTGTCCAACGTTAAAGCATATAAGACATGCTATACAATTGTAAAATTACTTGTATGTGGCTGTGACATGAAGAACTAAATTCAGCAACTATAAATCAGGT
Organism: Leptodactylus fuscus; assembly: GCF_031893055.1. Lineage (NCBI taxonomy): Eukaryota > Metazoa > Chordata > Amphibia > Anura > Leptodactylidae > Leptodactylus > Leptodactylus fuscus. The sequence continues at coordinate 43,921,010 of NC_134271.1, read as the reverse complement.
AGAGTTGCAGAAATTTCTATAACAAATTTATTACATTCTAACATTCTAATAAAATGGGAGTTAAAAGTGGATAACTTATTGGGCAAGTTTCTAAGTTCTGAATTTATTTATTTAATTTGATTATAGAGCCCAAAAAAATTCTGCAGCACCATATAGATGTCACTTTTTACATCATTCCCTATTCTAAAAAGGATTTACAATCAAATTTCTCAGACATGTGCAAACACACTAGGTCAATTTGATACGAAGAAGAGCCTCCGGCAGAACCAGCATTGATTGGTCGAATGCTGTACTCTGTATGCATCCCTATGGGAAAAAGTCAGCTCCCGCATATCGCAAGCTGACAGGGATCCCGACCAGATAGAGCCCCAAAGAGCTGTGTGAGTGACATTTGCCACCTAAATAAAGGTAATCCCTAGCTAACCCTGCCTGTACATCTATCCCTGTCTCACAGTCACATAGTTCACAGTCTCATATGACCCGAATCTGAAATAAACCATTCGTATAAAGTGGAGGTCACCTGATTTAGCCAGTCAATTACTTTTTCCATTTTTTTTTTCTGATGCCTCCGTTGTCATAGTTCCTGTCCCACCTCCCTTGCACAGTTATTGGTGCAAAAAAGCACCAGAGAAGGTGGGAGGGGATACAAATTTTTAGTGCGTTTGCCTCGTGGTATTCGATTGGAATCCTATACCTCGAACGGCCTGATATTCGATCAAATATCAATTTGATCGAACGCCGTTCACTCATTTCTAACTAGGATGCTATAATAGTGAGCTTAGAAAATTAATGGGAGAAACATACCTGTTGGATATCTCGATTATCCTGTAGTGGGAATCACTTCCAGGGCAGTTTTATGATCTTTACCCATCACTTACCATATTATATTAAAGAGGACATTACAAATAGTTAACCCTATTCTGACTGGAGACTTCTTCCTACAAGAACTTTATTCACCAGAACTCCTTTCAGATTCCTGAGAAAAAAAATTGTGAAAAGATTGTGCTTATCTTGCACTGTTTTTTACTGTAATATTGAGCGTTATCAGTAGTATAGTGTGAACACAGTGATTCTGTGTGCAGAGGTAATTTAAGGGTATCATGGGACTTGGGCTTTTCACAAAGCATTCTCACTAGTAATTCATGCCAAAGATCCCTGTGATAGATTAATATCACATAGCGAGTAGTATAAAGACCTTTAGTGGATCCCAAACAGCATAATATCCCATGGTGACCCTACATATGGTATAATGCCCCTTTGTGGCTCTCTAAATAGCATAATGTCCAACAGCAGTCCTTCAACACAGTGTCCCAATTAGAGATGAGCGAACAGTGTTCTATCGAACACATGTTATCAGGGTGTTCAGGGTGTTCGCCATGTTCGAATCGAATCGAACACCACGTGGTAAAGTGCGCCAAAATTCGATTCCCCTCCCACCTTCCCTGGCGCCTTTTTTGCACCAATAACAGCGCAGGGGAGGTGGGACAGGAACTACGACACTGGGGGCATTGAAAAAAATTGGAAAAAGTCATTGGCTGCCGAAATCAGGTGACCTCCATTTTAGACGAATAGTGGATTTCAAATCCGGGTCATATGAGAATGTGAACTTTGTGACTATGAGACAGGGATAGCTGTACAGGCAGGGATAGCTAGGGATAACCTTTATTTAGGGGGGAATGTTATTAAAAATAACTTTTTGGGGCTCTATCGGGTGTGTAATTGTGATTTTTGTGAGATAAACTTTTTCCCATAGGGATGCATTGGCCAGCGCTGATTGGCCGAATTCCGTACTCTGGCCAATCAGTGCTGGCCAATGCATTCTATTAGCTTGATGAAGCAGAGTGTGCACAAGGGTTCAAGCGCACCCTCGGCTCTGATGTAGCAGAGCCGAGGCTGCACAAGGGTTCAAGCGCACCCTCGGCTCTGATGTAGGAGAGCCGAGGGTGCACTTGAACCCTTGTGCACCCTCAGCTCTGCTACATCAGAGCCGAGGGTGCGCTTGAACCCTTGTGCACACTCTGCTTCATCAAGCTAATAGAATGCATTGGCCAGCGCTGATTGGCCAATGTATTCTATTAGCCTGATGAAGTAGAGCTGAATGTGTGTGCTAAGCACACACATTCAGCTCTACTTCATCGGGCTAATAGAATGCATTGGCCAGCGCTGATTGGCCAGAGTACGGAACTCGACCAATCAGCGCTGGCTCTGCTGGAGGAGGCGGAGTCTAAGATCGCTCCACACCAGTCTCCATTCAGGTCCGACCTTAGACTCCGCCTCCTCCGGCAGAGCCAGCGCTGATTGGCCGAATTCCGTACTCTGGCCAATCAGCACTGGCTAATGCATTGTATTGGCTTGATGAAGCAGTGCTGAATGTGTGTGCTTAGCACACACATTCAGCTCTACTTCATCGGGCTAATAGAATGCATTGGCCAATCAGCGCTGGCCAATGCATTCTATTAGCGTGAACTGAGTTTGCACAGGGGTTCTAGTGCACCCTCGGCTCTGCTACATCAGATTGCTACATCTGATGTAGCAGTGCCGAGTGTGCATCAGATGTGTAGTTGAGCAAAACTGACTCAGCACTGCTAAGTCTGCATTCGCATAGGAATGCATTGGCCAGCCTTCGGCCAATCAGCGCTGGCTCTGCCGGAGGAGGCGGAGTCTAAGGTCGGACCTGAATGGAGACTGGTGTGGAGCTATCTTAGACTCCGCCTCCTCCAGCAGAGCCAGCGCTGATTGGTCGAGTTCCGTACTCTGGCCAATCAGCACTGGCTAATGCATTGTATTGGCTTGATGAAGCAGTGCTGAATGTGTGTGCTTAGCACACACATTCAGCTCTACTTCATCGGGCTAATAGAATGCATTGGCCAATCAGCGCTGGCCAATGCATTCTATTAGCGTGAACTGAGTTTGCACAGGGGTTCTAGTGCACCCTCGGCTCTGCTACATCAGATTGCTACATCTGATGTAGCAGTGCCGAGTGTGCATCAGATGTGTAGTTGAGCAAAACTGACTCAGCACTGCTAAGTCTGCATTCGCATAGGAATGCATTGGCCAGCCTTCGGCCAATCAGCGCTGGCTCTGCCGGAGGAGGCGGAGTCTAAGGTCGGACCTGAATGGAGACTGGTGTGGAGCGATCTTAGACTCCGCCTCCTCCAGCAGAGCCAGCGCTGATTGGCCGAATTCCGTACTCTGGCCAATCAGCACTGGCTAATGCATTGTATTGGCTTGATGAAGCAGTGCTGAATGTGTGTGCTTAGCACACACATTCAGCTCTACTTCATCGGGCTAATAGAATGCATTGGCCAGCGCTGATTGGCCGAATTCCGTACTCTGGCCAATCAGCACTGGCTAATGCATTGTATTGGCTTGATGAAGCAGTGCTGAATGTGTGTGCTTAGCACACACATTCAGCTCTACTTCATCGGGCTAATAGAATGCATTGGCCAATCAGCGCTGGCCAATGCATTCTATTAGCGTGAACTGAGTTTGCACAGGGGTTCTAGTGCACCCTCGGCTCTGCTACATCAGATTGCTACATCTGATGTAGCAGTGCCGAGTGTGCATCAGATGTGTAGTTGAGCAAAACTGACTCAGCACTGCTAAGTCTGCATTCGCATAGGAATGCATTGGCCAGCCTTCGGCCAATCAGCGCTGGCTCTGCCGGAGGAGGCGGAGTCTAAGGTCGGACCTGAATGGAGACTGGTGTGGAGCTATCTTAGACTCCGCCTCCTCCAGCAGAGCCAGCGCTGATTGGTCGAGTTCCGTACTCTGGCCAATCAGCACTGGCCAATGCATTTCTATGGGGAAAAGTTAGCTTGCGAAAATCGCAAACTGACAGGGATTTCCATGAAATAAAGTGACTTTTATGCCCCCAGACATGCTTCCCCTGCTGTCCCAGTGTCATTCCAGGGTGTTGGTATCATTTCCTGGGGTGTCATAGTGGACTTGGTGACCCTCCAGACACGAATTTGGGTTTCCCCCTTAACGAGTTTATGTTCCCCATAGACTATAATGGGGTTCGAAACCCATTCGAACACTCGAACAGTGAGCGGCTGTTCGAATCGAATTTCGAACCTCGAACATTTTAGTGTTCGCTCATCTCTAGTCCCAATGTCTAGGGTGGGCTCTAATAAATATGCTAATAACATTAAAAAAAAAACAATAAAAACCCACATACATAGGGATGACTGAACCAGTTCATATAAACATAACAAACAGTGACATGACCGCTGAGGCACTATAGCAATCTTAGCGGTTCCTGATATTCAGGAGGCTGGAAGAGGACAGGTACCTATGCCAGAGGTAGAAGCTAGAGGTATGCTAGAAGAGGTGAGTGACATAGTTTGTTATGTTTACTCATCTTCCTTGGGCCTCAGATAATTATATTCTGGTGGAGAAGAACATACCCCAAAATATAACAGCAGTGCTGGTTTGGATGTGTTCATTCCCAACAGCCTCAGCAGTCATGCTTGTCTCATAGCAAAGGGCATGACCACTGAGATTCAATTACAGGCCTCAGTGGTCCTTGATGTCATTCAGGAGGTTCAAAGAGGACCAAAGAGGATGAGGACTTGTGCTGGAGTCCAGGGCAGGTGAGTAAGACTGTGATATTTACTCACCTCCCCCAGGGCCTCTGATAATTATACTCTGGGGATTGAAGATGGGTCTTGACACTTTTTACTCCTCTAACTGAAACAACAGCCCACAAAAAAAGTGAACATACCATGAGGTTCTTCCTGTATCGACTCTTTTGTAGACATCAAACCTACAACTTCATCACAAGATTGCTATATGTTCAGGTAGAGGTGCTGTATGATCAAACTGGTTAAGAGATGACAGCTACAACTTTTGATGTAGCCCTAGTGAACTTGAAATGGCATCATATCGTGTGGGTTAATGTGGGAGCGGGGACAGAGGAGGGTTTGTTTGAGGGATTCTAATTATGGTGTGGAAGGTTTTATATTAGTAATTGTGATAGGCCTGTCTGAAAAGATGTGTCTTTAGTTTGCACTCAAAGCTGTAGAAATTGGGAGTTAATCTGATGGTCCAGGATAGAACATTCCAAAGAAGTGGTGCAGTTCAGGAAAAGTCTTGTATACGAGCGTGGGAGGTTCTGGTAATAGGGGATGTAAGTGTTAGATCATTGGGTAAGCGCACAGGTTGCCTAATCCCTTCCAAACATGCACTACATATTGTCACTCAGAAGCATATAGCCATGAGTAAGGTCGTGATCAGCTAGATCTAAAAGGTACATAGGTACCCTTTGGAAATTGATATTTTTTTTCATTCATATGCAATAATTTTTTAAAAGTTTTAAAAGTTTTTATTATGAATTTTTCTGTGTGCTGGATATATTTTTCAACTGACAGCTGGTTATACGTGATTTGATAAAAACTGTGAAATAGGAAAATCGGATGAATCTCCAATTATTTGATTTAATTAAAAACTGAATATTTAAAATATTTGGTTGAACAAATTGGTCTGCTCATCTCTATATTGACCATGTGTATGGCTGGAAACAAGAGAATCCTTACACTGAAGATGAGCATAAAAACGACTCCAAATACTGATAATTATAATATAATATACTGGTAATATGTTTTCCTCCATGTCCAGGATTTTTCTTTCATGATAAAGTAATATATTGCGAGGGAAACTCGTACTCCCCCTGTTCAGCCAAATCCCTGTACATCAAACACAAGTTCTCTGCGGATCTGTCAGTGAATGCCCCCAGCTGCCCCCACATCCACACATTATATGTATAGGAGGAAATGTTTTATTTCCTCTTCTAAAGCCTTTGAGATACTGTTTAACATAAAGGTGCTCACTTAATGGAACTGACCGCTCTGCTTTCTAAATTTCTTTCCTTTGGCACCTAGGGGCAGAGAGCAGCTGTTAATGACACACTTACAGGAAGGGAGGTTAAAATTGTTGACACTAAAGTGACAGAGGAAGAATTTCACTGGCTTTACCCGTTAACCATGAAAGATCAGCTGTCTTTGTGTGAGATCAAACTCAATTGAAAAACATGTTATCACCACTTTTTATACCATTAATCTGTACACTCCTTATCTTTCATCATGCTTTTATTTATGGGGGCAGACAGCTAGATTGACCAGGCATGCTTGTAAAAATACTTACTCCAGGCCAATGTTAATTTAGGAACGGAGCATGAACTAAAAACAGAGAAAGAACCATATAGTGAAAACCAGAGAGAAGATATTGCACAGTCATTTGCTAAGGCTATGTCCACATGAGCATTGTTTGGACTTAGGATCAGAACAATGGACTGAAAAGACAGAAGATCTGTTTCATTATGTTTCTTTATTTTTTAATTGGAAGATAAAGTCGTGTACACACTGAAAAATATATAAACAACAATCTGACTTCTTTTAACATGAAAGTCAATTATGCTGGACACAAAAGGAAGGTGTCTCATCTGCATTCTTCATTCTGTTGTTCTTATGCTAAGATGGAGGAGAATAATAGACCATACAACACCAATAGGAATATAGTCTTTGGCCTTATGCACTCAACCTTATGAATAGAGATGAGCGAGTAGTGAAATATTCGAGATTCAATATTCGTTTCGAGTCCTCAATATTCGACTACTCGATCAAATATCGAATCCCATTATAGTCTATGGGAAAAAATGCTCGTTTCAGGGTAAACCACTATTCGACTAAAGGAGAGTCACCCAGTCCGTGAAAAGCACAGCGGAGAAAAATGTATAGTGTTTTCAAGACGGTCTTTTACGCAGGGTTTTTTCCAGTAATTTGCTGTATAGGGCCTTACCTTAAAACCTGTTTTTTCATAAGCACATCACGAGTTCTTAAAACATGTAGCAAGTCAATTTTATCTACCAGAATTGTGGCTGTTTTACCTATAGATTTAATAGATTTGTTTTTAGATTTTTTTACCTATTGTTTGGGCTGTGGCTTGTTACGTGGAGCAATAGCCTTAGGGAAACCTTCCATTCCAGTGACATCTTTTCCACCAAATGCATCATGTCCTATAAATGTAGTATTTCTATAACCTTACACAATCTGAACATACATACAGGTGAACAATTCTCTTGCATTCACTTCCTATCACAATCTCCTTTATTTTTCTTAAGTTGCCTTTGTGCACACATATGCAATCCATAGCTTAGAAGTGAAATGTATGTAAGTAATAAAAACTTTGCTTTAGCACCCTTGAAAAGTAGAGAATAATATATGTAGATTTAATGTATTTTGAGTTGAAGGCCGACTACTGAATAAAAAACATCAAAAAGAATTCATGTTTTCTCTTTAACAAAGCTGACTGTAGAAAATGTTACTGTGATTAAAAAAGCTTGGGATGAAATACATCTTTGATTCTTTCATTTCATTAATAACATAGAAGGAGAGACTTGAAGATATATAATAATTCTAATTACAGGTATGCCAAAACATATGTGTGGTTTCATGCCACAGTTCAATAACAACTTCAAAGTGCATTCATACAGTCATATGGTCTGGTAGGAATGCAAAAGTCGAAATGTAACAATAAGTGGATTGAAATAGGAAAGAAATAGTAAATAGCTATTTGGCAGAAACAGGAGTTTCGGAAAGGTCCATTATCTATCCTTATGAAGGGCTGACTGTTCTGTTAGCATTGTTATATGAAACATTAAGAGGTCTGGTATCGATATTGGCCTGTGTGGTAGAAGTAAGGGTTTAGGTCCATGTACAGTAGATACTATGGGACTAAGAAAATAGGAATCCCGCTCAGGCCACCTCTATTTCCTGTTCTTATGGTCCAAGACCCTGTTAGGGCTTGTTCACACAGGGCAAGGGAGTCGGATTCTGATGCCAAATCCACCTCAGAATCTGCCCCCTCACAATGGAGGTCTATGTAGACCGCTAGCTTCCTTTTTTCCGTTAGCGGTGTGTTCCGGCTCATGGAAAAAAGAAACGAGCTACCCTTTCTTCGGACGGACTCCACAGCTGATTTAGCCCCAGTCTTCGCCTCGCAACAGTACCCTCTGGACTATGCCCATTCATTTGGGCCTACTCCGGAGCGGGAAGCTGCGACTGTCGGAAGCCGCGACAGTCACGGCAGGCACATTTTGGTCCTATTCTGACGCAGATTCCCGCATCAGAATCAGGACCAAAATACGCGGACCCGTGCCCCGTTTGAACAAGGCCTTAGTATTCAAGAGCTGCAAATTCGACAATCCTGAATAATGCCTTCATTCTGTACCTTTATGCTGCCATGAATTTCCATGGTTCTCTATAAGTTGGGGTGCAGGAGGGGACAGTTCACGATGAAAGAACAGAAGGCTACCCTGGAGTAGGGACATACCACCTACACTATCATGCTGCCCCCGGGAAAGGCTAAGTGCCGCAGTGTATCTATTTACAGGTACATGTACAACCGTACCACCACTTCTAAGCAGAATAGTCTTGTAAAAGATGGTGAGCCTTTGGCCCTGTGCAGTTACCCTAAAAGTCCACATTGTCATTCTCCATTGGTGCTAAACCAAAAAGTTATTTGAATGTCCAAAAATGTTCTATATGCAAATAAATGTCTATTGTAGACAGATATAACATACAACCTGAAATAACTAATAGAGATGAGCGAACAGTGTTCTATCGAACTCATGTTCGATCGGATATTAGGCTGTTCGGCATGTTCGAATCGAATCGAACACCGCGTGGTAAAGTGCGCCATTACTCGATTCCCCTCCCACCTTCCCTGGCGCCTTTTTTGCTCCAATAACAGCGCTGGGTAGGTGGGACAGGAACTACGACACCGGTGACGTTGAAAAAAGTAGGCAAAACCCATTGGCTGCCGAAAACATGTGACCTCTAATTTAAAAGAACAGCGACGCCCAGCTTCGCGTCATTCTGAGCTTGCAATTCACCGAGGACGGAGGTTTCCGTCCAGCTAGCTAGGGCTTAGATTCTGGGTAGGCAGGGACAGGCTAGGATAGGAAGGAGAAGACAACCAACAGCTCTTGTAAGAGCTAAATTCCAGGGAGAAGCTTGTCAGTGTAACGTGGCACTGACGGGCTCAATCGCCGCAACCCAGCTTTCCCAGGATCCTGAATGGAATACACTGTCAGTGTATTCCCGTATACCCGATATATACCCCGATACCCGTTCCAACGGTGTGCCCCCCCACCTTCACCCCAGAAATACCCTGCAAGTCCCCTAGCAATAGAATTGGGGCTATATACACCCACAATTTTTACTACTGGTATACAGTGCCATTGTCTGACTGGGAATTCAAAGAATATATTGGGAATACAAATACCCTCATTTCTTGCTACTGCCATATAGTGCCAGTTTCTGACTGGTAATTCAAAGAATATATTGGGGTTACGTGCACCCACAATTTTTACTACTGGTATACAGTGCCATTGTCTGACTGGGAATTCAAAGAATATATTGGGAATACAAATACCCTCATTTCTTGCTACTGCCATATAGTGCCAGTGTCTGACTGGGAATTCAAAGAATATATTGGGGTTACGTGCACCCACAATTTTTACTACTGGTATACAGTGCCATTGTCTGACTGGGAATTCAAAGAGTATATTGGGAATACAAATACCCTCATTTCTTGCTACTGCCATATAGTGCCAGTTTCTGACTGGGAATTCAAAGAATATATTGGGGTTACGTGCACCCACAATTTTTACTACTGGTATACAGTGCCATTGTCTGACTGGGAATTCAAAGAATATATTGGGGTTATAAATACCCTCATTTCTTGCTACTGCCATATAGTGCCAGTTTCTGACTGGTAATTCAAAGAATATATTGGGGTTACGTGCACCCACAATTTTTACTACTGGTATACAGTGCCATTGTCTGACTGGGAATTCAAAGAGTATATTGGGAATACAAATACCCTCATTTCTTGCTACTGCCATATAGTGCCAGTGTCTGACTGGGAATTCAAAGAATATATTGGGGTTACGTGCACCCACAATTTTTACTACTGGTATACAGTGCCATTGTCTGACTGGGAATTCAAAGAGTATATTGGGAATACAAATACCCTCATTTCTTGCTACTGCCATATAGTGCCAGTTTCTGACTGGGAATTCAAAGAATATATTGGGGTTACGTGCACCCACAATTTTTACTACTGGTATACAGTGCCATTGTCTGACTGGGAATTCAAAGAGTATATTGGGAATACAAATACCCTCATTTCTTGCTACTGCCATATAGTGCCAGTTTCTGACTGGGAATTCAAAGAATATATTGGGGTTACGTGCACCCACAATTTTTACTACTGGTATACAGTGCCATTGTCTGACTGGGAATTCAAAGAATATATTGGGGTTATAAATACCCTCATTTCTTGCTACTGCCATATAGTGCCAGTTTCTGACTGGGAATTCAAAGAATATATTGGGGTTACGTGCACCCACAATTTTTACTACTGGTATACAGTGCCATTGTCTGACTGGGAATTCAAAGAATATATTGGGGTTATAAATACCCTCATTTCTTGCTACTGCCATATAGTGCCAGTTTCTGACTGGTAATTCAAAGAATATATTGGGGTTACGTGCACCCACAATTTTTACTACTGGTATACAGTGCCATTGTCTGACTGGGAATTCAAAGAATATATTGGGAATACAAATACCCTCATTTCTTGCTACTGCCATATAGTGCCAGTTTCTGACTGGTAATTCAAAGAATATATTGGGGTTACGTGCACCCACAATTTTTACTACTGGTATACAGTGCCATTGTCTGACTGGGAATTCAAAGAATATATTGGGAATACAAATACCCTCATTTCTTGCTACTGCCATATAGTGCCAGTGTCTGACTGGGAATTCAAAGAATATATTGGGGTTACGTGCACCCACAATTTTTACTACTGGTATACAGTGCCATTGTCTGACTGGGAATTCAAAGAGTATATTGGGAATACAAATACCCTCATTTCTTGCTACTGCCATATAGTGCCAGTTTCTGACTGGGAATTCAAAGAATATATTGGGGTTACGTGCACCCACAATTTTTACTACTGGTATACAGTGCCATTGTCTGACTGGGAATTCAAAGAATATATTGGGGTTACGTGCACCCACAATTTTTACTACTGGTATACAGTGCCATTGTCTGACTGGGAATTCAAAGAATATATTGGGGTTATAAATACCCTCATTTCTTGCTACTGCCATATAGTGCCAGTTTCTGACTGGTAATTCAAAGAATATATTGGGGTTACGTGCACCCACAATTTTTACTACTGGTATACAGTGCCATTGTCTGACTGGGAATTCAAAGAATATATTGGGAATACAAATACCCTCATTTCTTGCTACTGCCATATAGTGCCAGTTTCTGACTGGTAATTCAAAGAATATATTGGGGTTACGTGCACCCACAATTTTTACTACTGGTATACAGTGCCATTGTCTGACTGGGAATTCAAAGAATATATTGGGAATACAAATACCCTCATTTCTTGCTACTGCCATATAGTGCCAGTGTCTGACTGGGAATTCAAAGAATATATTGGGGTTACGTGCACCCACAATTTTTACTACTGGTATACAGTGCCATTGTCTGACTGGGAATTCAAAGAGTATATTGGGAATACAAATACCCTCATTTCTTGCTACTGCCATATAGTGCCAGTTTCTGACTGGGAATTCAAAGAATATATTGGGGTTACGTGCACCCACAATTTTTACTACTGGTATACAGTGCCATTGTCTGACTGGGAATTCAAAGAATATATTGGGGTTATAAATACCCTCATTTCTTGCTACTGCCATATAGTGCCAGTTTCTGACTGGTAATTCAAAGAATATATTGGGGTTACGTGCACCCACAATTTTTACTACTGGTATACAGTGCCATTGTCTGACTGGGAATTCAAAGAGTATATTGGGAATACAAATACCCTCATTTCTTGCTACTGCCATATAGTGCCAGTGTCTGACTGGGAATTCAAAGAATATATTGGGGTTACGTGCACCCACAATTTTTACTACTGGTATACAGTGCCATTGTCTGACTGGGAATTCAAAGAGTATATTGGGAATACAAATACCCTCATTTCTTGCTACTGCCATATAGTGCCAGTTTCTGACTGGGAATTCAAAGAATATATTGGGGTTACGTGCACCCACAATTTTTACTACTGGTATACAGTGCCATTGTCTGACTGGGAATTCAAAGAGTATATTGGGAATACAAATACCCTCATTTCTTGCTACTGCCATATAGTGCCAGTTTCTGACTGGGAATTCAAAGAATATATTGGGGTTACGTGCACCCACAATTTTTACTACTGGTATACAGTGCCATTGTCTGACTGGGAATTCAAAGAATATATTGGGGTTATAAATACCCTCATTTCTTGCTACTGCCATATAGTGCCAGTTTCTGACTGGGAATTCAAAGAATATATTGGGGTTACGTGCACCCACAATTTTTACTACTGGTATACAGTGCCATTGTCTGACTGGGAATTCAAAGAATATATTGGGGTTATAAATACCCTCATTTCTTGCTACTGCCATATAGTGCCAGTTTCTGACTGGTAATTCAAAGAATATATTGGGGTTACGTGCACCCACAATTTTTACTACTGGTATACAGTGCCATTGTCTGACTGGGAATTCAAAGAATATATTGGGAATACAAATACCCTCATTTCTTGCTACTGCCATATAGTGCCAGTGTCTGACTGGGAATTCAAAGAATATATTGGGGTTACGTGCACCCACAATTTTTACTACTGGTATACAGTGCCATTGTCTGACTGGGAATTCAAAGAGTATATTGGGAATACAAATACCCTCATTTCTTGCTACTGCCATATAGTGCCAGTTTCTGACTGGGAATTCAAAGAATATATTGGGGTTACGTGCACCCACAATTTTTACTACTGGTATACAGTGCCATTGTCTGACTGGGAATTCAAAGAATATATTGGGGTTATAAATACCCTCATTTCTTGCTACTGCCATATAGTGCCAGTTTCTGACTGGTAATTCAAAGAATATATTGGGGTTACGTGCACCCACAATTTTTACTACTGGTATACAGTGCCATTGTCTGACTGGGAATTCAAAGAGTATATTGGGAATACAAATACCCTCATTTCTTGCTACTGCCATATAGTGCCAGTGTCTGACTGGGAATTCAAAGAATATATTGGGGTTACGTGCACCCACAATTTTTACTACTGGTATACAGTGCCATTGTCTGACTGGGAATTCAAAGAGTATATTGGGAATACAAATACCCTCATTTCTTGCTACTGCCATATAGTGCCAGTTTCTGACTGGGAATTCAAAGAATATATTGGGGTTACGTGCACCCACAATTTTTACTACTGGTATACAGTGCCATTGTCTGACTGGGAATTCAAAGAGTATATTGGGAATACAAATACCCTCATTTCTTGCTACTGCCATATAGTGCCAGTTTCTGACTGGGAATTCAAAGAATATATTGGGGTTACGTGCACCCACAATTTTTACTACTGGTATACAGTGCCATTGTCTGACTGGGAATTCAAAGAATATATTGGGGTTATAAATACCCTCATTTCTTGCTACTGCCATATAGTGCCAGTTTCTGACTGGGAATTCAAAGAATATATTGGGGTTACGTGCACCCACAATTTTTACTACTGGTATACAGTGCCATTGTCTGACTGGGAATTCAAAGAATATATTGGGGTTATAAATACCCTCATTTCTTGCTACTGCCATATAGTGCCAGTTTCTGACTGGTAATTCAAAGAATATATTGGGGTTACGTGCACCCACAATTTTTACTACTGGTATACAGTGCCATTGTCTGACTGGGAATTCAAAGAATATATTGGGAATACAAATACCCTCATTTCTTGCTACTGCCATATAGTGCCAGTGTCTGACTGGGAATTCAAAGAATATATTGGGGTTACGTGCACCCACAATTTTTACTACTGGTATACAGTGCCATTGTCTGACTGGGAATTCAAAGAGTATATTGGGAATACAAATACCCTCATTTCTTGCTACTGCCATATAGTGCCAGTTTCTGACTGGGAATTCAAAGAATATATTGGGGTTACGTGCACCCACAATTTTTACTACTGGTATACAGTGCCATTGTCTGACTGGGAATTCAAAGAATATATTGGGGTTATAAATACCCTCATTTCTTGCTACTGCCATATAGTGCCAGTTTCTGACTGGTAATTCAAAGAATATATTGGGGTTACGTGCACCCACAATTTTTACTACTGGTATACAGTGCCATTGTCTGACTGGGAATTCAAAGAGTATATTGGGAATACAAATACCCTCATTTCTTGCTACTGCCATATAGTGCCAGTGTCTGACTGGGAATTCAAAGAATATATTGGGGTTACGTGCACCCACAATTTTTACTACTGGTATACAGTGCCATTGTCTGACTGGGAATTCAAAGAGTATATTGGGAATACAAATACCCTCATTTCTTGCTACTGCCATATAGTGCCAGTTTCTGACTGGGAATTCAAAGAATATATTGGGGTTACGTGCACCCACAATTTTTACTACTGGTATACAGTGCCATTGTCTGACTGGGAATTCAAAGAATATATTGGGGTTATAAATACCCTCATTTCTTGCTACTGCCATATAGTGCCAGTTTCTGACTGGGAATTCAAAGAATATATTGGGGTTACGTGCACCCACAATTTTTACTACTGGTATACAGTGCCATTGTCTGACTGGGAATTCAAAGAATATATTGGGGTTATAAATACCCTCATTTCTTGCTACTGCCATATAGTGCCAGTTTCTGACTGGTAATTCAAAGAATATATTGGGGTTACGTGCACCCACAATTTTTACTACTGGTATACAGTGCCATTGTCTGACTGGGAATTCAAAGAATATATTGGGAATACAAATACCCTCATTTCTTGCTACTGCCATATAGTGCCAGTGTCTGACTGGGAATTCAAAGAATATATTGGGGTTACGTGCACCCACAATTTTTACTACTGGTATACAGTGCCATTGTCTGACTGGGAATTCAAAGAGTATATTGGGAATACAAATACCCTCATTTCTTGCTACTGCCATATAGTGCCAGTTTCTGACTGGGAATTCAAAGAATATATTGGGGTTACGTGCACCCACAATTTTTACTACTGGTATACAGTGCCATTGTCTGACTGGGAATTCAAAGAATATATTGGGGTTATAAATACCCTCATTTCTTGCTACTGCCATATAGTGCCAGTTTCTGACTGGTAATTCAAAGAATATATTGGGGTTACGTGCACCCACAATTTTTACTACTGGTATACAGTGCCATTGTCTGACTGGGAATTCAAAGAGTATATTGGGAATACAAATACCCTCATTTCTTGCTACTGCCATATAGTGCCAGTTTCTGACTGGGAATTCAAAGAATATATTGGGGTTACGTGCACCCACAATTTTTACTACTGGTATACAGTGCCAATTTCTAACTAGGAATTCAAAATGCGCAAGGCTCCCGGAAAGGGACGTGGACGAGGCCGTGGGCGAGGTCGGGGGAATGGTTCTGGGGAGCAAGGTAGCAGTGAAGCCACAGGGCGTCCCGTGCCTACTCCTGTGGGGCAGCAAGCATTGCGCCACTCCACAGTGCCAGGGTTGCTTGCCACATTAACTAAACTGCAGGGTACAAACCTTAGTAGGCCCGAGAACCAGGAACAGGTCTTGCAATGGCTGTCAGAGAACGCTTACAGCACATTGTCCAGCAGCCAGTCAGACTCTGCCTCCTCTCCTCCTATTACCCAACAGTCTTGTCTTCCTTCCTCCCAAAATTCCGAAGCTTTACAGAACAATAACCCAAACTGTCCCTGCTCCCCAGAGCTGTTCTCCGCTCCTTTCATTGTCCCTCAACCTGCCTCTCCACGTCACGATTCCACGAACCTAACAGAGGAGCATCTGTATCCAGATGCTCAAACACTAGAGTCTCCTCCATCTCCGTTCGATTTGGTGGTGGATGACCAGCAACCCACCCTCATCGACGATGATGTGACGCAGTTGCCGTCAGGGCATCCAGTTGACCGGCGCATTGTGCGGGAGGAGGAGATGAGACAGGAGTTGGAAGAGGAAGTGGTGGATGATGAGGACACTGACCCGACCTGGACAGGGGGGATGTCAAGCGGGGAAAGTAGTGTGGATGTTGAGGCAGGTGCAGCACCAAAAAGGGTAGCTAGAGGCAGAGGCAGAGGTCAGCAGCTTAGGCGAAGCCAGGCCACACCCGGAATCTCCCAAGATGTTCCAGTTCGTACCCAGCCCCGAAAAACTCCCACCTCGAGGGCACGTTTCTCGAAGGTGTGGAGTTTTTTCAAGGAATGCGCCGAGGACAGATATAGTGTTGTCTGCACAATTTGCCTCTCGAAATTGATTAGGGGCTCTGAGAAGAGCAACCTGTCCACCACTTCAATGCGCCGTCATTTGGAATCCAAGCACTGGAATCAGTGGCAGGCAGCAACGGCAGGACAAAGGCCGACTGCCGTTCACGCCACTGCCACTGCCTCTGCCTCTGCCTCTGCCACTGCCACTGCTGACTGTGCTGGCGATGCACTCCAGAGGACGAGCCAGGACACCACTCCATCTGCCTCCGCCACTTTGTTGACTTCTACCTCATCCTCCCCTGGTCCTGTCTTATCTCCTTCTCCTGCACCATCAAAGGCACCATCAGGCGTTTCTTTACAACAACCCACCATCTCTCAGACATTGGAGCGGCGGCAGAAATACACTGCTAACCACCCACACGCGCAAGCCTTGAACGCCAACATCGCTAAACTGCTGGCCCAGGAGATGTTGGCGTTCCGGCTTGTTGAAACTCCCGCCTTCCTGGACCTGATGGCAACTGCGGCACCTCGCTATGCCGTCCCTAGCCGTCACTACTTCTCCCGGTGTGCCGTCCCCGCCTTGCACCAGCACGTGTCACTCAACATCAGGCGGGCCCTTAGTTCCGCGCTTTGCACAAAGGTCCACTTGACCACCGACGCGTGGACAAGTGCATGCGGACAGGGACGCTACATTTCACTGACGGCACACTGGGTGAATGTAGTTGAGGCTGGGACTGCTTCCCAAACTGGCCCGGTGTACCTCGTCTCCCCGCCTAACATTCCTGGCAGGGACACGAGAAGAACACCCCCCTCCTCCTCCTCTTCTACCGCCTCCTCCTCCGCCACCGCCTCCTCCTCCGCCACCGCCTCCTCCTCCGCTGTTAGATTGACCCCAGCTACGAGTTGGAAACGTTGCAGCACTGGCGTTGGTAGACGTCAGCAGGCTGTGCTGAAGCTGATCAGCTTGGGGGACAGACAGCACACTGCCTCCGAGGTGAGGGATGCCCTCCTCGATGAGACGGCAATATGGTTTGAGCCGCTGCACCTGGGCCCAGGCATGGTCGTTTGTGATAACGGCCGGAACCTGGTAGCAGCTCTGGAGCTTGCCGGACTCCAACATGTTCCATGCCTGGCCCACGTCTTCAACCTAGTGGTGCAACGTTTCCTAAAGAGCTACCCCAATGTTCCAGAGCTACTGGTGAAAGTGCGGCGCATGTGCGCCCACTTTCGCAAGTCGACAGTAGCCGCTGCTAGCTTAAAATCTCTCCAGCAACGCCTGCATGTGCCACAACACCGGCTTTTGTGCGACGTCCCCACACGCTGGAACTCAACGTTTCAGATGTTGAATAGAGTGGTTGAGCAGCAGAGACCTTTGATGGAATACCAGCTACAAAACCCTAGGGTGCCACAAAGTCAGCTGCCTCAGTTTCACATCCATGAGTGGCCATGGATGAGAGACCTTTGTGACATCCTACGGGTCTTTGAGGAGTCCACAAGGAGGGTGAGCTCTGAGGATGCGATGGTGAGCCTTACAATCCCGCTCTTGTGTGTTCTGAGAGAATCCCTGATTGACATCAGGGATAACTCAGATCACACAGAGGAGTTAGGGATAGCATCCGATCCGTCACAGCTGGAGAGTAGGTCCACACATCTGTCCGCTTCACTGCGTTTAATGGAGGAGGAGGAGGAGGAGGAGGAGGAAGAAGAGTTGTCCGATGATGTGATGGTGATACAGGAGGCTTCCGGGCAACTTTGAATCGTCCCATTGTTGCAGCGCGGATGGGTAGACATGGAGGATGAGGAGGAAATGGAGATTGAACTTTCCGGTGGGGCCAGAGGAGTCATGCCAACTAACACTGTGGCAGACATGGCTGAGTTCATGTTGGGGTGCTTTACAACCGACAAGCGTATTGTCAAAATCATGGAGGACAACCAGTACTGGATCTTTGCTATCCTTGACCCCCGGTATAAAAACAACATCTCGTCTTTTATTCCGGTAGAGGGGAGGGCCAATCGCATCAATGCTTGCCACAGGCAATTGGTGCAGAATATGATGGAGATGTTTCCAGCATGTGACGTTGGCGGCAGGGAGGGCAGTTCCTCCAGTAGGCAACCAAGTTCTCACCGGTCCACACAAACGAGGGGCACACTGTCTAAGGTCTGGGACACCTTGATGGCACCCCCTCGCCAAAGTGCCGCCACGGAGGGTCCTAGTGTCACCAGGCGTGAGAAGTATAGGCGCATGTTGCGGGAATACCTTTCCGACCACAGCCCTGTCCTCTCCGACCCCTCTGCGCCCTACACGTATTGGGTGTCGAAGTTGGACCTGTGGCTTGAACTTGCCCTATATGCCTTGGAGGTGCTGTCCTGTCCTGCCGCCAGCGTCCTATCTGAGAGGGTGTTCAGTGCAGCCGGTGGCATCATCACTGACAAGCGCACCCGTCTGTCAGCTGAGAGTGCCGACCGGCTCACTTTGATAAAAATGAACCACCACTGGGTAGAGCCGTCATTTTTGTGCCCACCTGTGTAAAGCACCCCAACATGAAACTCCATGTCTGTACTCAACCTCTCCAATTCCTCCGCATCCTCATACTCATCCACCATAAGCGTTGCACAATTCTGCTAATACTAGGCTCCCTCCACCCTGATTTCCCCCAACTCTGCTGGTTAGAGGCTCCCTCCACCATGAATTTGCCCAAACTGGGCTGTTTAGAGGCTCCCTCCACCATGAATTGGTCCAAACTGGGGTGGTTAGAGGCTCCCTCCACCATGAATTGGTCCAAACTGGGGTGGTTAGAGGCTCCCTCCACCATTAATTGGTCCAAACTGGGCTGGTTAGAGGCTCCCTCCACAATTAATTGGTCCAAACTGGGCTAATTAGAGGCTCCCTCCACCATGAATTGGTCCAAACTGGGTTTTTTAGAGGCTCCCTCCACCATTAATTGGTCCAAACTGGGCTGGTTAGAGGCTCCCTCCACAATTAATTGGTCCAAACTGGGCTAATTAGAGGCTCCCTCCACCATGAATTGGTCCAAACTGGGTTTTTTAGAGGCTCCCTCCACCATTAATTGGTCCAAACTGGGCTGGTTAGAGGCTCCCTCCACAATTAATTGGTCCAAACTGGGCTAATTAGAGGCTCCCTCCACCATGAATTGGTCCAAACTGGGTTTTTTAGAGGCTCCCTCCACCATGAATTTGCCCAAACTGGGCTGTTTAGAGGCTCCCTCCACCATGAATTGGTCCAAACTGGGCTGGTTAGAGGCTCCCTCCACCATGAATTTCCCAAAACTTGGCTGTTTAGAGGCTCCCTCCACCATGAATTTGCCCAAACTGGGCTGTTTAGAGGCTCCCTCCACCATTAATTGGTCCAAACTGGGCTGGTTAGAGGCTCCCTCCACCATGAATTTGCCCAAACTGGGGTGGTTAGAGGCTCCCTCCACCATTAATTGGTCCAAACTGGGCTGGTTAGAGGCTCCCTCCACCATGAATTTCCCAAAACTTGGCTGTTTAGAGGCTCCCTCCACCATTAATTGGTCCAAACTGGGCTGGTTAGAGGCTCCCTCCACCATGAATTTGCCCAAACTGGGCTGTTTAGAGGCTCCCTCCACCATTAATTGGTCCAAACTGGGCTGGTTAGAGGCTCCCTCCACCATGAATTTGCCCAAACTGGGCTGTTTAGAGGCTCCCTCCACCATGAATTGGTCCAAACTGGGGTGGTTAGAGGCTCCCTCCACCATGAATTGGTCCAAACTGGGGTGGTTAGAGGCTCCCTCCACCATTAATTGGTCCAAACTGGGCTGGTTAGAGGCTCCCTCCACAATTAATTGGTCCAAACTGGGCTAATTAGAGGCTCCCTCCACCATGAATTGGTCCAAACTGGGTTTTTTAGAGGCTCCCTCCACCATTAATTGGTCCAAACTGGGCTGGTTAGAGGCTCCCTCCACAATTAATTGGTCCAAACTGGGCTAATTAGAGGCTCCCTCCACCATGAATTGGTCCAAACTGGGTTTTTTAGAGGCTCCCTCCACCATGAATTTGCCCAAACTGGGCTGTTTAGAGGCTCCCTCCACCATGAATTGGTCCAAACTGGGCTGGTTAGAGGCTCCCTCCACCATGAATTTCCCAAAACTTGGCTGTTTAGAGGCTCCCTCCACCATTAATTGGTCCAAACTGGGCTGGTTAGAGGCTCCCTCCACCATTAATTGGTCCAAACTGGGCTGGTTAGAGGCTCCCTCCACCATTAATTGGTCCAAACTGGGCTGGTTAGAGGCTCCCTCCACCATGAATTTCCCAAAACTTGGCTGTTTAGAGGCTCCCTCCACCATTAATTGGTCCAAACTGGGCTGGTTAGAGGCTCCCTCCACCATGAATTTGCCCAAACTGGGCTGTTTAGAGGCTCCCTCCACCATTAATTGGTCCAAACTGGGCTGGTTAGAGGCTCCCTCCACCATGAATTTGCCCAAACTGGGCTGTTTAGAGGCTCCCTCCACCATGAATTGGTCCAAACTGGGGTGGTTAGAGGCTCCCTCCACCATGAATTGGTCCAAACTGGGGTGGTTAGAGGCTCCCTCCACCATTAATTGGTCCAAACTGGGCTGGTTAGAGGCTCCCTCCACAATTAATTGGTCCAAACTGGGCTAATTAGAGGCTCCCTCCACCATGAATTGGTCCAAACTGGGTTTTTTAGAGGCTCCCTCCACCATTAATTGGTCCAAACTGGGCTGGTTAGAGGCTCCCTCCACAATTAATTGGTCCAAACTGGGCTAATTAGAGGCTCCCTCCACCATGAATTGGTCCAAACTGGGTTTTTTAGAGGCTCCCTCCACCATGAATTTGCCCAAACTGGGCTGTTTAGAGGCTCCCTCCACCATGAATTGGTCCAAACTGGGCTGGTTAGAGGCTCCCTCCACCATGAATTTCCCAAAACTTGGCTGTTTAGAGGCTCCCTCCACCATTAATTGGTCCAAACTGGGCTGGTTAGAGGCTCCCTCCACCATTAATTGGTCCAAACTGGGCTGGTTAGAGGCTCCCTCCACCATTAATTGGTCCAAACTGGGCTGGTTAGAGGCTCCCTCCACCATGAATTTCCCAAAACTTGGCTGTTTAGAGGCTCCCTCCACCATTAATTGGTCCAAACTGGGCTGGTTAGAGGCTCCCTCCACCATGAATTTGCCCAAACTGGGCTGTTTAGAGGCTCCCTCCACCATGAATTTGCCCAAACTGGGCTGTTTAGAGGCTCCCTCCACCATGAATTGGTCCAAACTGGGCTGGTTAGAGGCTCCCTCCACCATGAATTTCCCAAAACTTGGCTGTTTAGAGGCTCCCTCCACCATTAATTGGTCCAAACTGGGCTGGTTAGAGGCTCCCTCCACCATGAATTTGCCCAAACTGGGGTGGTTAGAGGCTCCCTCCACCATTAATTGGTCCAAACTGGGCTGGTTAGAGGCTCCCTCCACAATTAATTGGTCCAAACTGGGCTAATTAGAGGCTCCCTCCACCATGAATTGGTCCAAACTGGGTTTTTTAGAGGCTCCCTCCACCATGAATTTCCCAAAACTTGGCTGTTTAGAGGCTCCCTCCACCATGAATTGGTCCAAACTGGGCTGGTTAGAGGCTCCCTCCACCATGAATTTCCCAAAACTTGGCTGTTTAGAGGCTCCCTCCACCATTAATTGGTCCAAACTGGGCTGGTTAGAGGCTCCCTCCACCATGAATTTGCCCAAACTGGGCTGTTTAGAGGCTCCCTCCACCATGAATTGGTCCAAACTGGGCTGGTTAGAGGCTCCCTCCACCATGAATTTCCCAAAACTTGGCTGTTTAGAGGCTCCCTCCACCATTAATTGGTCCAAACTGGGCTGGTTAGAGGCTCCCTCCACCATGAATTGGTCCAAACTGGGGTGGTTAGAGGCTCCCTCCACCATTAATTGGTCCAAACTGGGCTGGTTAGAGGCTCCCTCCACCATTAATTGGTCCAAACTGGGCTGGTTAGAGGCTCCCTCCACCATTAATTGGTCCAAACTGGGCTGGTTAGAGGCTCCCTCCACCATGAATTTCCCAAAACTTGGCTGTTTAGAGGCTCCCTCCACCATTAATTGGTCCAAACTGGGCTGGTTAGAGGCTCCCTCCACCATGAATTTGCCCAAACTGGGCTGTTTAGAGGCTCCCTCCACCATGAATTTGCCCAAACTGGGCTGTTTAGAGGCTCCCTCCACCATGAATTGGTCCAAACTGGGCTGGTTAGAGGCTCCCTCCACCATGAATTTCCCAAAACTTGGCTGTTTAGAGGCTCCCTCCACCATGAATTGGTCCAAACTGGGCTGGTTAGAGGCTCCCTCCACCATGAATTGGTCCAAACTGGGGTGGTTAGAGGCTCCCTCCACCATTACTTGGTCCAAACTGGGCTGGTTAGAGGCTCCCTCCACCATTAATTGGTCCAAACTGGGCTGGTTAGAGGCTCCCTCCACCATGAATTTGCCCAAACTGGGGTGGTTAGAGGCTCCCTCCACCATTAATTGGTCCAAACTGGGCTGGTTAGAGGCTCCCTCCACAATTAATTGGTCCAAACTGGGCTAATTAGAGGCTCCCTCCACCATGAATTGGTCCAAACTGGGTTTTTTAGAGGCTCCCTCCACCATGAATTTGCCCAAACTGGGCTGTTTAGAGGCTCCCTCCACCATGAATTGGTCCAAACTGGGCTGGTTAGAGGCTCCCTCCACCATGAATTTCCCAAAACTTGGCTGTTTAGAGGCTCCCTCCACCATTAATTGGTCCAAACTGGGCTGGTTAGAGGCTCCCTCCACCATGAATTTGCCCAAACTGGGCTGTTTAGAGGCTCCCTCCACCATGAATTTGCCCAAACTGGGCTGTTTAGAGGCTCCCTCCACCATGAATTGGTCCAAACTGGGCTGGTTAGAGGCTCCCTCCACCATGAATTTCCCAAAACTTGGCTGTTTAGAGGCTCCCTCCACCATGAATTGGTCCAAACTGGGCTGGTTAGAGGCTCCCTCCACCATGAATTGGTCCAAACTGGGGTGGTTAGAGGCTCCCTCCACCATTAATTGGTCCAAACTGGGCTGGTTAGAGGCTCCCTCCACCATTAATTGGTCCAAACTGGGCTGGTTAGAGGCTCCCTCCACCATGAATTTGCCCAAACTGGGGTGGTTAGAGGCTCCCTCCACCATGAATTGGTCCAAACTGGGCTGGTTAGAGGCTCCCTCCACAATTAATTGGTCCAAACTGGGCTAATTAGAGGCTCCCTCCACCATGAATTGGTCCAAACTGGGTTTTTTAGAGGCTCCCTCCACCATGAATTTGCCCAAACTGGGCTGTTTAGAGGCTCCCTCCACCATGAATTGGTCCAAACTGGGCTGGTTAGAGGCTCCCTCCACCATGAATTTCCCAAAACTTGGCTGTTTAGAGGCTCCCTCCACCATTAATTGGTCCAAACTGGGCTGGTTAGAGGCTCCCTCCACCATTAATTGGTCCAAACTGGGCTGGTTAGAGGCTCCCTCCACCATTAATTGGTCCAAACTGGGCTGGTTAGAGGCTCCCTCCACCATTAATTGGTCCAAACTGGGCTGGTTAGAGGCTCCCTCCACCATGAATTTCCCAAAACTTGGCTGTTTAGAGGCTCCCTCCACCATTAATTGGTCCAAACTGGGCTGGTTAGAGGCTCCCTCCACCATGAATTTGCCCAAACTGGGCTGTTTAGAGGCTCCCTCCACCATGAATTTGCCCAAACTGGGCTGTTTAGAGGCTCCCTCCACCATGAATTGGTCCAAACTGGGCTGGTTAGAGGCTCCCTCCACCATGAATTTCCCAAAACTTGGCTGTTTAGAGGCTCCCTCCACCATTAATTGGTCCAAACTGGGCTGGTTAGAGGCTCCCTCCACCATGAATTTGCCCAAACTGGGGTGGTTAGAGGCTCCCTCCACCATTAATTGGTCCAAACTGGGCTGGTTAGAGGCTCCCTCCACAATTAATTGGTCCAAACTGGGCTAATTAGAGGCTCCCTCCACCATGAATTGGTCCAAACTGGGTTTTTTAGAGGCTCCCTCCACCATGAATTTCCCAAAACTTGGCTGTTTAGAGGCTCCCTCCACCATGAATTGGTCCAAACTGGGCTGGTTAGAGGCTCCCTCCACCATGAATTTCCCAAAACTTGGCTGTTTAGAGGCTCCCTCCACCATTAATTGGTCCAAACTGGGCTGGTTAGAGGCTCCCTCCACCATGAATTTGCCCAAACTGGGCTGTTTAGAGGCTCCCTCCACCATGAATTGGTCCAAACTGGGCTGGTTAGAGGCTCCCTCCACCATGAATTTCCCAAAACTTGGCTGTTTAGAGGCTCCCTCCACCATTAATTGGTCCAAACTGGGCTGGTTAGAGGCTCCCTCCACCATGAATTGGTCCAAACTGGGGTTTTTAGAGGCTCCCTCCACCATGAATTGGTCCAAACTGGGGTTTTTAGAGTCTCCCTCCACCATGAATTGGTCCAAACTGGGGTTTTTAGAGTCTCCCTCCACCATGAATTGGTCCAAACTGGGGTTTTTAGAGGCTCCCTCCACCATGAATTTGCCCAAACTCTGCTGGTTAGAGGCTCAATCCACCCTGATTTTCAAAACAAATGTTGGTGCCAACCTCAACTTACTACAAGGGCCAAATTCACTGCTGGTGACAAGCTCTCCTCACTGCAAGTGCCAAATACACATGTTTCAAGGTGTTTTCCTACTGTCAGAGAGGTGGTATTGAGTGTGTAAAGTGTGTAGTTGTTAGGCTGTGATGTTGGGGTAATAGAGGGTCTTTGGTGTGTTAGATGCCCCCAGACATGCTTCCCCTGCTGTCCCAGTGTCATTCCAGAGGTGTTGGCATCATTTCCTGGGGTGTCATAGTGGACTTGGTGACCCTCCAGACACGGATTTGGGTTTCCCCCTTAACGAGTATCTGTTCCCCATAGACTATAATGGGGTTCGAAACCCGTTCGAACACACGAACATTGAGCGGCTGTTCGAATCGAATTTCGAACCTCGAACATTTTAGTGTTCGCTCATCTCTAATAACTAACAGTCATGACCATCAGGACAGTCCACAAACACAACCACCCCCATTATCTTCATTACGCCACTCTTTTTTTGAGTCTGTATTATTCTATTTAAACTAGGACATCTATAGTGATCAGTTTGAAATGGCTTAAAAGTTTTCTTAAGTGATCATTTTTCTTCTTTAATCTTTTCAAGATGATTTCTCTGTACTTGGCCTCCTTCAACTACCATTCATTTGATAATATTTACATGAAAAGGGCTGCAAAGAAGAAAATGAGCCATTTCCTTAACTAATTTCTTAGTGGCCAATTGCCATGTATACATGTAGACACAACATTTCCCATTATATATTAGTAACAATTTATATATACTATGGAGACTCCTGACGTCTGGGTGTATATTTTGTTACAGCATATTTCTTTTGCAGGATTAAGTGTTGGAAAATTTAGATTAGGCCTTAGAAAAAAAAGCCAAAATTAATAAAAGTAATAAAATATGATGTGGTAAGAGGAGTTTCCAATTGGCATCACACTGAGATATAGCTGGCAGAGCGGGGGTCTCTGAGTAGAAGGTGTGAATAAAGGTGCAGTGGAAAAGGTAGTAGAAATTCCGGGAAAGAAGGATAAGAAGACACAAAGATCGCAGAAGACCTTTATAATCATAAGCTTGCCGGAACGTATTTGCTGCTGATGGTGATAATAATAGATTCGGCCTCTGTTCTGACATTCGGTAAAGACTTCACAGTCAATGTTCACTCTAGTTTGTAAGATTTTAGAACACAAAAGAGAGACACCGAGCGCTCTGAGTGCAGTAGTTATATTAGTTCGGCATGAGAGTAAAATAAGTGATAAAAATAATACCAGTTGGCCTCTCACCTGAAAAGGTTGTGAGCAGTCACAACTTCTATATGCGTTTGATTGGAAAAACAGGTGGGAGTGGCAGCAGAGACAACAAAGCACCGAATAAACAGAGAAGAATAGGACCCAAGAACCAGAAGTTCGTGTTGGATCTGTGCTCGCTGGTGGAGAAATGATGCGGAGACCAGATGGTCCAATGGAATAAATTTATTGTGATATAGCACGACGCGTTTCAGGCCGCTGCGGGCCCTTTTTCAAGTGCAAACAGAACTCTGTAGTGTGGGTTTGTATCTGGAGTATATCAATTTATGCCAGGACTTTGGATCCATGTGGACGGAGGCACATGTGGTTCTCTACCAGCGAGTTTGTAAGATTTTGGAAGTAAAGAGTTAAAGCCATAAACAAGGATCACCATGTGTACTAACTGATGTCACTGGCTGCAGAAGCTGACATTTTTAACGCTATCATTTCCAGAGGGCGCAGTGTAGGGAGCGCTCACAATGACAGTACTTGTTACCCAATAATCCAGTAAGAAATCTTCAGCTCTAATCAGATGAACAGAAAATCATGATGTGAAACTATAGCCTAGAATCTGATGAAACCGAAGAAACAATAGGGCAGATTTACTAGATCTAAGATTTTGGACTAGACAGTTAAGAAAATTGCCAGATTTATCACAATGTATGATGATGCTCAAAGATAAATCTGGTGACACCCAGGGTGGGCGGGATAGCTCCAGATTAGCAATCACAAATTCACTGGTGACTTAGGGTTGGTTCACACTAGCGCTTGTATTCTGTCCGCAAGGAGTCCGCATGGAGACCCCCCCCCCCCCCGAACGGAATACCAACGCTAATGCAAGTGCTGTGCAGTTAAGCACGCGGAGACCATAGACTATAATGGGCTATGTGTGCTTGCCGAGCACTGCCCGCACAATTCATTCATGTGGGCAGTGCGCAGCAAGCACACAGCGCCCGTTATAGTCTATGGGCTCCATGTGCTTTGCAAGCACATCGCTTGCAATTGCGATTGCATTCTGTCCAGGGGGGTCTCCATGCGGACTCCTTGTGGACGGAATACAAGCGCTAGTGTGAACCAACCCTAAGGCACCTTTTAAACATATTTCATCCACATGATGTATAAAACAAACTGCAGCACAAAGAGACTTGGACAGCAGCATGTCAATGGTTTTACCCAAAGGTTTCAACCACTGCAAATCTGAAAGCCGTAGACACATCTTCAGGTGATCTTTTCTATTGAGATTTCACAGAGTAAGACCTCTTGTAGACGACCGTGGCCAAGATCATTGTGCTATCCTTGTTTTTCCCGGATAGCACACTAACCCATTCATTTCTATGGGCCCGTACACATCACCTTGAATTACATAGTCACATGTGTGGGTTGCAAAATATAGAACAGCCTGGACTGTAGCAGCATAGCCGGTGCATGGGCGGCACATGTGTGGCATCCGCATGTCCCCTGTGCGCCGCCTGTGCCTTTAATTCACAGACAGCTGTTTGGCCACAGTCTTCTGCAAGAGGCCTAAGATGCTGAATAGTTTTCCTATGGACATTGAACAGCGGTTTTGCTGTATGTGGCCCTGTGTTTTATAGTGACTGTGTGATGTGATCTCATCCTATAGAAATGTATAGCACAAGGCTGGAGTTACATTGCATGCCCACTATGAAACGAATGCTACAATCTAAAAAGAGAAGGGCTCATGGTGCTTGCACGAGTGCTTTGGTTTCCTTCAAACAGCTGATCAGCAGGGGTCCTAGGTGTCAGAACTCCACTGACTTTTTCTTTTTTCTTTTTTTTTTTATTAGAGAAGTAACCAAAAATGTCTGTGTTGCAAACTTTACAGAGACAAGTAACAGCTGGAAGACGTGATCATGGTGGTCCAGGTGAAAAGTGTGAATGATAGTCAGAGACATTACCTGTAAGTCATGACATTTTTCTTTTGCTGTATTCACCTAAATTGTCTTCATAGTCTTGTGCAAAGCCAGTATATACCATTATATACTGAGCATATAGTGATGATATCAGTATACTTGTGCTGAACCCTTAGCTATGCCTTTGGTAAAATGGCGCCCTTTGGTTGCAAAATCGCCATTTTGTCCTGCAGTTGTGTGACTATAGGTTTAGTGTTAGGGACATTGTTGCACATGTTGGATGGCTTAACTAGCACTATGACATCAGTACTGACAGCGTCAGTCATGTAGGGACATTCACCAGTTGTCCATTGCATACATTTCCAGGAAGAATAACAGAGGAGTAGCACAATATAGATCCAAGAAAAGATTCTCTAGAACACACACATACTGTATATATATATATATATATATATATATATATATATATATATATATATATATATATAATAAGAGCAGGCACCTCATGAGAGCTGACAGGTCCTCTTTAATTAATAGTAACACAATTAACAGGGCAATTTACCTAAATTACATATTGCACATACCCAGACACTGTACAGCAACTGTATTCAGAAAATGAATTTCTAAGATTAAGTCTTTACACCTGACCTCATTATTTAATCCAGAAACTTTCTGCAGGAGATTAATTTAAGAGATTAATTAAACAATTTGCTATTGTTTGTCATCGTTTCCAGCCTCTGAATATTTGTTATTATTGCAATTTTTTCAGCCACACAAGACGACGTTTTGCATTGTAAATCTGGCCGCAATACACACGTATTGTAAATGCAACCAATTTTAAACTATAAAACAAGTGTGTTTACTGTGCATGCCTCAGCTGTAAAGAAAGCCTCGTACGTGTAATACTTTAACCATTTAACAAGGGATTATGGTAATTAGCAGTATAAGAAATGAGGGCTTTTATTATTTATTTTTGCTTGCTTTGGGCAGGGTCTTGAGCACCTTTATGAGGTTTCCTATTAAAATACGCTATAATTAAATCAACTTTTATGTTTTATTGTTGCAAGGAAACCTCAGATTACTAGTGGCTGTCTGTCATAAAGAGACTCTGTACTCACCTAAGTGGAGATTTTTGTGTTGGAGGTATAATCGGTACTATTTTTTTTTTTTTTTTTTTTTTTATTGCTGGAATGTTGATATTTATTATTGAGTCTATAATAGAAAATAGTTAAAAAAATCACATAAAATTAATTTATGCTGATTTCAGGGAACTTTCTGCTTTGGAATTAGTGGAAAAAATTCTTGTATGGTCTCCCATTGAATCCGAATTTTCCTATGGACTCAAATTAACTCCTGCTTAAAGGGAGTCTATCATTGCCAAAAGTCATTTTTACCTAAACACATGTTGGAATAGCCTTTTAAATTGCTTTCTTTTCTTATGCAAATTATCCTCACGGAGCACCCTGGGCGTTCCCCAAGTCCTCCGAGCACCCCTTGTGTCATGCCTTTTACACCGCCCCTACACTGCTTGTGCTCTGTCTCTCTTCCTCCTTCTATAGGCTATGGGATCCATGTGGTTTCTTAGGTAACCGCTTTTTAATGCATATAGGTTTCCATTTGGGGGGTCCCCAAGTGGACTCCCTGAATGGAGACTTGAACGTTGATGTGAACCAGGCCTAAGGCAACTGGCTGCAACTGAAGCTTTTCCCATTGCATGGTGGCAGAATTTCTTTAAAGGAGTTATCAGAGATAAATCGATCTTTAGAATCTACACTAAATGCCCCCCTAAATTACTTAATGTGCCAAATATCTATAATTACTTAGATCGTTCGAGCGATCATGTGACCTGGTACATTTTCCCATTCTCCTGTGATGTTCCATTTCCCAATTTTTGAAAATGGAACATCATCAATATTAATCCACCCACCACCCATCATACTTACTAGAGATGAGCGAACACTAAAATGTCCGAGGTTCGAAATCCGATTCGAACAGCCGCACACTGTTCGACTGTTCGAATGGATTTCGAACCCCATTATAGTCTATGGGGGGAAATGCTCGTTTCAGGGGTACGCAAAATTCAATAAAATCATACTTACCAAGTCCACGAGTGACGGTCGGGCTGGATTCTGCTTGAAGTCTTCTCCCGGCGCAGGGTCCCCACGTTTTCTTCCGGGTGGAATTCACTCTGCCTAGGCATCCAGCCTAGGCAGAGCCGACTGCGCATGCGCGGGCATGCATGCGCATGCGCAGTTGGCTCTGCCCAGGCCCGACCCCAGAACTGAGCCGACTGCGCATGTGCGTGTATGCGCGTGCATGCCTGCGCATGCGCAGTCGGCTCTGCCTTGGCCGGATGCCTAGGCAGAGTGAATTCCACCCAGAAGAAGACACGGGGACGCAGCACGGAGAAGACTTCAGAAAGGTAAGAGAAGAACCAGCGTTAATGGGCAGAATGTATAGCATTCTGCCCATCAACACTGGTTCTGCATCGAACCTTAAACTTCGAACAGCTAGTAGTGTTTGATCGAGTACGAGTATTTCGAATACTGTAGTATTCGATCGAACACCTACTCGAGCAAACACTACTGGCTCATCTCTAATACTTACCTGTCTTGCTATCTGGATCTTATGGACACGGGACATCATATCATCTTTTTGAAGTCTGCTGGTTGCCCACACCTGCACAATAGAGTTGGAGTGCTGGCTACTGTGCATGTCGGCACTCTGGCTCTATTGGGCAGGTGTGAGTGGCTGGCCCAGAACAAGTGAAGTCCTGTGTTGAGAAGTTCTTTTCTAGAAGACAGGTAAATATGATGGGGTGAGAGAGGGTTAAGTTAGTTAGGAAGGGCTAGTAGTGGAAGGGCTATCTAAGGAAACAGGACGGAAGCGTGAGAAGGAAAGGGAGGGAGTGAGAGAGGGAGTTGGCTCTGAGTGAAGCTCAAGGCATCATAGTAGTTGTAGGAAAACAGAACAAGAAGCTACCCATGTAAACAAATGCAGAAGATGCCAGGAGCTCACAGAGAAAGCCAGAAATCACTCACTCAAAAGACTGCTAAAGGTATTTGGGTGCCGTTATTAACCTATTAATAGCACTAACCAATCTTTTTTTTTATTATTATTTTTTTGCCTGGAAAACCCCTTTAAAGAGATTCTATCATTGGTGTAACTGGTTTTGTGATAAAGACATTCATGGATAGCCTTTAAAAAGGCTATTCTACTACTACCTTCTTTTTCTCGATTCTTCCTATCGTGCCTTTGTAATCCTAGTTAATTACTTTATGCATTTGAATTCTTGAGCATGTGCAGTTCACATTTTGGTGTAGCTAGCTATAGAATAGAATAATGAGCAATATGCTGAGTTCTATAGGTAGCTAGACCAAAATTGCGATCGGGCATGCGCAGTACCGCAGCGTGATCTGGCAGGAAGAAAATCCAGCATGAATAAAAGTGTGACATGGGGGTGCTTGGAAGCCCTGGGGAAAACCCAGGATGCTTGTTGGGCTCATATACATAAAACAGGGGTGCTCACACTTTTTCAGCATGTGAGCTACTTTATATACTGACCAAGGGATAAGATCTACTACCCACTTCTTGTGGGCGGGGCCTGTGGGCGGGCTGGGGCGTGGCATAAGGGTGGGCTGGGACGTGGTTAAGGGGCGGGGCCTGTGGGCAGGGCGGAGCATGAGAGCAGGAGACAGCTCTCCGGTGTCTGCTTGTTCACAGCGCAGGCTGAGAATCATCTCTGGACAGTGGCAGACCGGGGCCTTGTACTCGTTCACAGTCAGGAGTGCCAGTGTCCGGAGATGACTCTCAGCCTGCGCTGTGAACAAGCAGCACCCCGGCTCCCTTCATTCCTAAGAGTAGGGAGTGCGTCATCCCCCGGAGCTGCTGCTGCCCAGCCTGCAAGTGTCCGGAGTGCTTGTTCACAGCGCAGGCTGAGAGTCATCTCCGGACACTTGCAGGCGGGGTCTGCAGACACTGAGGATCGCTGGCTGCATCCCGCGATCGACCCATAGATCGCGATTGACCCATAGATCGCGATCGACGTATTGGGCACCCCCGACATAAAGTAATTAACCAGGATTACAACGAAATGGTGTGGAGAATCGAAAAAAAGAAGGTAGTAGTAGAATAGCCTTGTTAAAGGCTATCTAGGAATGTCTTTATCTAAAAACCAGCAAAACCAACGATAGAATCCCTTTAAGTCTTTCTGTTTCAGCACCATGCACAAGCTGACAAAGAATGGGGAGCAAGATTATCTTCTGTTTACTTGTACCATCTATACATACATTTTGTATTCCTATTGGATACAAACTGCAGCTGAGGATGTGGGTTTCAGGTTCTGCTGAGCGATTCCCCATATTGTGATATCAGAATTATTAGTCCATACAGAAGCCATCATGGGACATTTTAAATCTCTGCCGGAGGACACTAAACCTTATTGGTTAATTGGTTCCTGACACTTATTAAGCTGGCAGATGGCCTATAGGATACATTTAAGATAATCAAAAAAATCAACATGATTTAAATTTTTTTTAATTTTTTTTTTTAAAGTGTTCATTGACATATACAGATGTAGCAGGGTTATCCTGAACGTCTGCAAAACCGCAGTGTGATATTTTATTCCAGAAGACGACAAAAAACTATGCAAATTCATTGACTTTTCATTGGTTATTGGTGTCTTTCATGATGAGATATCAATTTAAGCAATTGCAGAAGTTTAGGTTAGCTCTGCTACATCTGTATATCTACTGAGCAACACAAGTCACTGGCTAAACAGAAGAGTTAGTCACTGAAATCTAAAAAAAAAAAAGTTATTTAGCAATAATTGTGTGCAATACTGAGAAAAATGTCTCCATTTAGCCATAAAGTACATTTTATTTTGGAAAATACATTCATAAAACATCATAAGACCATGAACCATAGCTAGGAATTCTCCTGACTGAATCCATATGCTTTGAGTTATCCCGTTGAGAATTGTTTCTACCATAATACATTTATTTGTCTTACGCTATACAAAGGAAATGATTGTGGGAAATGATTCAAAAGAGAAGTCTACTTATGTCAAAGTAAACGTCTGCAAGCAGATTCATCAAACTCCTTATATGTTAATTGTATGTTTTAAGACTAGGACAAAATGGCTACTGACATTGGTGGAGGGAAAAGAGATCAATGCGTTCAGTGGCCCATCAATAAGATAAGATGCTATGATTAAGTAACTGGAGGTAATTAGAAGGATTCCGTGGATGCATCTGCCTATAAAAGAGTTATGACTTAGACTATTTCCTCTTCTGAATCATTATCGTGAAACCCTATAAGCTAGTTCATATGGGCAATCTAAAAACAGCCAAAAGCCATGTAATTGTTAAGCACATAAACAGCACGACCAAGTAGTCACAAATGGGATGACCTTGTGACAAAACAACTACCATATTTTTCGGACTATAAGATGCACTTTTTTTCCCCAAAATTTTTGGGGAAAAGAAGGGTGTATCTTATAGTCTGAAGGTGGCGCCTGGCATCCGCTGTAATAGAGAGGCGGAAGCCGGCAAGTGATAGACGCCATTACAGGTGCCGGGGCCTGAGACATCGCTGCCCTGCCCTGCATGAAGCCAGCAGCGGGAGGAGTGATGCTATTCCGCTCCTCCGTGCCCCCGCCGCTGGCTTCATGCAGGGCAGAGGATCGTAGCGATGTCTCAGGCCCCGGTGTCTATCCCTCCCCGGCATCCGCCTCTCTAGTACAGCGGATGCTGGGTCAGTATCCGTGGCCCCTTCTCCCCCGGGGCCGGTCCCCACCGGCCCCGTACCTGTGACGTTGCAGGCCGGCTCCTACGCGGCGATATCGCAGGAGCCGACCTGTTCGGGTGACAGCCGGAAGCCTAATGAGGCTCCCAGGCCTGTCACTGCTGTATTAGTATTGCGACTGGTCTCTATGACCAGCCGTAATACTAATAGACAGAATGTCCCATAGACGGCAATACAGTTGTATTGCCGTCTATGGGACTTGTGGTCAAGCGACCGCAGGTTCAAGCCCCCGGGGGGGAATAAAATAGTAAAAAAAAAAGCTTTAAAAATATGAAATAAATAAAAGTTCTAAATCACCTCCTGTTTTTTTTCAATACAAGGTGATCTAAGCAATAGATATCCCCCAAAATGGTATAACTAAAAAGTACAGCTGGCCCCGCAGAAAAAACGCCCTATACATCCCCGTACAGCTGCAGGGTCACCTGTCAATGTGGCCTTGCAGCTGTTGCAAAACTACAACTTCCATATATTAAATATTTTACCAGTTTTTGCTTCAAAATTTTTTTTCCCTATTTTCCTCCTCTAAAACCTAGGTGCGTCTTATAGTTCAGTGCGTCTTATAGTCCGAAAAATACGGTAAATCATCAGGTAAATGAGATTTTTGTTAATGCTAAAAGGTATCTAAATATGTACATATTGCAATTTAGAGGAAGCCTTATGAGCTTCTAAGGATCCATACAGGTAAGGTTTTACATCCGTTTAGCAGATCTGCTTAATGGATGCAAAAATCAGATGCAAATAGAAGGCCGTCCATTTACATAGAGATCAGAGATCAGTGTTTAAAAAAAATTCAAGTATGGATCAGTTTCTGAACTCTTTCTTTTTTACAGACAAATAGTAAAGTATCCTACATTGTTGTGTCTGTCACATAAAAACACGAAAACTGAACCTTTTTTTTTTTTTAACAACAATCTCTATGTAAATGGATGGCCTCTATTTTATATAGAGAAAATTTCTGTCATGGAATGAAGTGAAATCATATATTTATTGGCATCCAAACATATAATAAATGTTTCGGTCAAACATGACCTTCATCAGTCTCACGGATGCAGAGAAAGGTGCTCATCTGAGCAGGGGTGAACCATGAGTTTCTGCCGCCTGAGGCGGACATCAGAAAGCCCCCCCCCCCAGGAGGGGGCGGAGCGGAGGGGGCAGGACCTAATGGGGCGGGGTCGAGCGGAGCGAGCGTCTTTAGCAGGCAGAGAGCAGGCAAGGAGAGGACCTGCTCTCTGCCTGAGCGTGAGGGGCGGCCACTGGAGCAACGCTGCTCCAGCGGCCTCCCCAATCCACCGCTCAGTGACGGTGACCCTAAGCCTTGTCCTGGACTGGCTTAGGTCAGCAACAATGTCGCCCTCCCACGGGGCCCTGGCATAGCGCCGCCTGAAGCGGTCGATTCAGGTCGCCTCATGGGAGGTGCGCCGCTGCATCTGAATGTATGGAGGAAGCTGCTTTTCTCTATATGAATATGGTGGTGAGATGCCTTTTCTGAGCACCTGAAGCCTATTATACTACAGATCATTATATCCTAGCTGGCCTCTGTTTTAGGCATGAGTTAAATGGATCTTCCAAATGGATGTAACAAAATGTGACCTCAATGGAACCTTAGCTAGATAATCAGGGAGCCAGCAGAAAAACTGGGCTAAGCATTGGCAGACCACAGCTGAAATTTAGCAATCAGACAGATCCCATTTTTAGTATACCATCAGCCATTATGGGAAATTGTACATATTAAATTGTCAAATAATAGGACAATTTGAAATTTTTTTATCTTATTTGTATGAACAGTATAAAAGATTATTCTCATCTCTGCACATCGCTGCTGAGATCGATATAACTGACCGCAAATACAGACCATTAAGTCAAGATTTAGAAACAAGTGAGCGGCCCAGTTCTATGCTGCTTCAGTAACTCCATAAAAGTGAATGGGAGCTACAGAAACAGCGTAGCACAGCTAAACTACTCACAATGGCTCACAGTAAGAGGAATAGCTAAATGTGCTATGCCGTTTCAGTATGCTATACCGTTTCAGTACCTCCATTCATCCCTATGGAAGGTATCGAAACAGCTTATAGAACGCTCCAAAAAACATCCAATTCTAGGTGTTTTTTGTTGGGGCACTTTTGGACAAAAACACTGCTACCACTTCAATTCTGCCACAAATGAGCCCAATGAGGCTCTGTCACTCAAGGTCCCACTCAAACCTGGAGCTGGCCCTGCATAGCTAAAACAACCCCAGAAAAATAAAGGAGGAGTCACCCTTTTTTACCACTTATTTAAATAAAAAAAAATTAAAAAATCAATAAATTATGTGCACACCAAAATGGTAAAAACTACAACTTATCTCAGAAAAAAAATAAACCCTTCTATGGCTAGAGCAATAGATTAAATGGCATATGCACTTAAAAATAAGTTAGGTACAGCCATTAAAAAATTCACAATATAGATAGAAACACACCAGAATTGTGGCACAATAGTAATGAGAAATCATCCTCTTTGTGTTTTTCTAGCATGGATTAATATGTATGAAAATTGCCATAATAAAATTTTCCAGAAATATTCATTATATTGAAATAGTTTAAATTTTTTTAAAAAATAATGCCACTGCAATATTGATACAGTATTTTTCTTTTTATATGGAATTTTCATTGAGTGATACAGTTTACATAAATAGAATAATACAGGGGAACAAAACCAAACAAGACAAAAAATTTATGTAGGATTAATTCAGAAATCAGCATTAGTGGGTTACTTATGAGATCCTACACATAAAGACATACTTTCCTCAGGGCTCAGCTTGTAAGCTTTATTTCCAAACATATTGCATCTTTACTATGTTTATAGGCAGTAGTAAGACCATCTGTAGAAATGGAGTTCTGTTGGACATTTGGCACATTCCAGAAACCTTGTAATATTGGAGATGTTTTTGTGTTAACAGGAAATCTTAAAGAAGTCAAAGACTGTTCAGTTAAATTTTAGTCCAAACCATCTTTTCATTATTGACCCGCTGATTTATTGGCAAGAAATTCCTGACCAATTATATGTAAAGATTCAGCTGGAGAATCTCACGCAAGATCTTCCTTTTTTACTTTGTTAATCAGACAAGTTCAAGAGGCCCTATAATATACTGTTTAATGTGAATAAAAAATATTAGGAAAATTATAAATTGGTTGGCTCTCGGTAAATACGTTTATTGCATGGATCATAAAAATGAATAATATATGCTACTCACATGCATTAAAATCATCCATGGAAAAGCCGTTCCATTCATGCTAGGTTCACACTAGTGCTTGCTTTCCGGAGGACCATATTGACTATAATGGGGTCCTTCAGGTGTCCGTGATTATGAAACTGAAAGCAATGGAGAAAAATGTCCTCCATTCAGGACTTCTTTCTCTTCCGATTTTCAGCAGACTCTCCAATTGAGACCTGGACAGAGATGTTTATTACATAATATTGTACCATCTGGTGCTTGAAATATATTTGAATGTGCATGTCCACCTAGTGAGCTGAGAGATGGTGGATAGACATGGAATTATTCTCCCCATGGCAAGATCCTCATTCCTATTTTTGGTGTAGTGATCCTCAATTAACTGAATAAAAGCCTAAACAACCTGTATCTACCTTGGTGTGTTAGGATCACCTAACTTTGCAGTGGAGGCACAAATTCACAAGATGATAACATTGTTAAATTCATGTGAGGGTGCATTCACACGATGTAACGCCTCGATGATTCTTGCATGATAACTCATGTAAGGATCAGTGCGGCAAAACAGAAACGCATTGACTTCAATTAGTTCCTTTTAGCGCATGTAACACATTGAAATCAATGAGAGACTTTTTAACCCATTTATTTTAATGAGTTAAACGGAACCCATTGAAGTCAAAGAGTTTCTGTGGTGCAGCGCTGATCCTTACACAAGTTATCATGCAAGACAAGTTATCACCAAGGCGTTACATCATGTGAATGCACCCTAATTCTAACCTAACTACATGGCTAGGTTTATATACAAACTTTTCCATGATTAATTGCTAACCTCATTTGCCATGCCCCATGTTTCTGACATATGTGTGGTCCAGGGCGGATCTGGAGTAGGCCTCAGGCCAGGTGTAGATCCTTGGTTATTTACTGGGCCAGAAAAGGCTGTAGCTCTTGCATTCCAGTGCAGATCAATGAGGTGAAAGGAGGTGTATGGTTCTGTCCTGTAACCCTGAGTCTGATGAGACTATATTTCTCCTGTTCTGTTCATGTGACTGGAAGTAAGCCACACGTATAGTTAGGTTATCCGTTCTGTTTAGCTAGTGGCTCAGACTAGCAAGTATTTATTTTGTTTTTGAGGGCAATAATCCCAGACAACTTAGCCCCATTTCATAGAAAATATGATTCTAGACCAACATGCAATGCAATTTAATTAAACATGTTGCTGCTTTTTGTCTGGAAAACCTCTCAAAGGTTCCTACCTCTAGGTGTCTCCCTTCTAGCTAATTTACAGTTGACGAGAAATGCCAATTGACACAATAGTGTAATAAAGTTTTAGATACTCAGATGTAGCAAAGGGAAGAAGAAGTTGGGCCCTTCGTCCTAATACATTAATAGAAACGTCAGATATACCAAAGACAAATGCAGGGGTAAGGCTACCCTTAGTCATGATGGAACAAATTGTGCGCTTAAGGGGTGGATGGAATGACACTTTCCGATTGATCAGTTCACAAAATTCTTGTTTATTGGAAGATAAAGCCCGATGAAGTAGAGCTGAATGTGTGTGCTAAGCACACACATTCAGCACTGCTTCATCACGCCAATACAATGCATTAGCCAGTGCTGATTGGCCAGAGTACGGAATTCGGCCAATCAGCGCTGGCTCTGCTGGAGGAGGCGGAGTCTAAGGTCGGACCTGAATGGAGACTGGTGTGGAGCGATCTTAGACTCCGCCTCCTCCAGCAGAGCCAGCGCTGATTGGCCGAATTCCGTACTCTGGCCAATCAGCGCTGGCCAATGCATTCTATTAGCCCGATGAAGTAGAGCTGAATGTGTGTGCTAAGCACACACATTCAGCACTGCTTCATCACGCCAATACAATGCATTAGCCAGTGCTGATTGGCCAGAGTACGGAATTCGGCCAATCAGCGCTGGCTCTGCTGGAGGAGGCGGAGTCTAAGGTCGGACCTGAATGGAGACTGGTGTGGAGCGATCTTAGACTCCGCCTCCTCCAGCAGAGCCAGCGCTGATTGGCCGAATTCCGTACTCTGGCCAATCAGCGCTGGCCAATGCATTCTATTAGCCCGATGAAGTAGAGCTGAATGTGTGTGCTTAGCACACACATTCAGCTCTACTTCATCAGGCTAATAGAATGCATTGGCCAATCAGCGCTGGCCAATGCATTCTATTAGCTTGATGAAGCAGAGTGTGCACAAGGGTTCAAGCGCACCCTCGGCTCTGATGTAGCAGAGCCGAGGGTGCACAAGGGTTCAAGTGCACCCTCGGCTCTCCTACATCAGAGCCGAGGGTGCGCTTGAACCCTTGTGCAGCCTCGGCTCTGCTACATCAGAGCCGAGGGTGCGCTTGAACCCTTGTGCACACTCTGCTTCATCAAGCTAATAGAGTGCATTGGCCAGCGCTGATTGGCCAGAGTACGGAATTCGGCCAATCAGCGCTGGCCAATGCATCCCTATGGGAAAAAGTTTATCTCACAAAAATCATAATTACACACCCGATAGAGCCCCAAAAAGTTATTTTTAATAACATTCCCCCCTAAATAAAGGTTATCCCTAGCTATCCCTGCCTGTACAGCTATCCCTGTCTCATAGTCACAAAGTTCACATTCTCATATGACCCGGATTTGAAATCCACTATTCGTCTAAAATGGAGGTCACCTGATTTCGGCAGCCAATGACTTTTTCCAATTTTTTTCAATGCCCCCGATGTCGTAGTTCCTGTCCCACCTCCCCTGCGCTGTTATTGGTGCAAAAAAGGCGCCAGGGAAGGTGGGAGGGGAATCGAATTTTGGCGCACTTTACCACGCGGTGTTCGATTCGATTCGAACATGGCGAACACCCTGATATCCGATCGAACATGTGTTCGATAGAACACTGTTCGCTCATCTCTAATCATGAGTAAATAAATATTGATAAAAACATATATACATGGTGTGAAAGTTACAAATACAATCGCACCAATGCATTGTGGATTACAGCAAACGTGATACTAGTTGTTCTTCACGTAAATATAACCAGGGAAGTACGTTGCTAGCAGCAATACAGCAAGTCAATGAGATGAGGGGGGAAACTTTCTCTCTTCACACACTGAATGCAGATGGAAGGGGTTGATTCTGCTCACAGCCTGCACACACATCTGGAAACTGCAAAGTCTGAACATACACATCTCACAGCTTAAAAATTGCGCATAAACGAACCAAACTAGTCAGAATGGATTGGAGATAGGCCGTGTTCTCCTTATTGTACATGCCCACAGCCTTACTGACAAATGTAAAATGTGTTTTCCAAAATAGAAACATTAGCAGCAGAAAAACTGATAGGACATCAAGTAGAAAGGCTTATTTAGTCATAGAACAGACTGCCCAGCAACACCCTGGTTAGGGGGATATCGTCACTCCTTGGGGAGAGACCACCATATAGGTGTGTGGAGAACTATTAAGCCTTTAGCACTCCACTTTGCAAGGGACCATGGGTAGAATATGCAAATCTGTCTTCCATGATGTAATTAGGAAGTCAGGTGCCTCAGTGTTGCAAACCAATAGAGGGCGCTCACTGGAATGTGCAAGCCTGTCTTCCCTGATGTAATTAGGAAGACAGAATCTCAGTGAAATAGCCCAATAAAGGCTTCTCCCTTTAACATCATGCTCAGCTTTCCAAGAGGCCTTTGTTTTGCAGTGATGCTGGGATTATTACCAGGTATAGTCTCTCAACCGAGGACGGCCATTTCGATGTTATTGCATCTCGTCAGCCCGGTGTAGAGAAGACTAACCTGGTAGAGGTGAGAGGCTTAGACAGGGTTAGGGGGATATCGTCACT
Source organism: Leptodactylus fuscus (assembly GCF_031893055.1). Taxonomy (NCBI): domain Eukaryota; kingdom Metazoa; phylum Chordata; class Amphibia; order Anura; family Leptodactylidae; genus Leptodactylus; species Leptodactylus fuscus. Next base: position 43,880,039 of record NC_134271.1, on the reverse strand, counting down.
CCTTAGGGAGAGACCACCATATAGGGGTGTGGAGACTTATTAAGCCTTTAGCAACACCCTGCACATATTTAAAAATTTTTATGAAAACTTAGGTTTCATTTACTGAAATATACATACTTGTGAGAAGATCACATCTGTGAGATCTGTAAAAATTGAACAATTGCGAGAGGGTCTTTTTATCCAGACAGCACATCTATAAGTCAGAGCTGCTAGCTAAGCACAGTTCTTGCTCTGGCAGACTTGGCTGAATCATTTAATACATGGTAAGCCATTTCAATAAATCCATAGCCAACCCTGGTTTCTGACCTGATCACAGACTTTTTTTTTCATTAATGAGGGTTGTTTTCGTGTGGCAACATATTCAATAAGATTCTAATACAGCATTGAAATATTCCATCCATTATTCTGGAAAATGGTGATAATCTGAGATCAGAGTCCTTGCCAGTAGTCACCCAATATCAACACATTACACATGTACTTACATATGTTTAGCACTGTAATGTAAAAACGTTATTTCATGTTCCCAGTGCCTTCATTTTTTGTTGTGGATTAAACCTCAAATACTAAAAAGGAGTACTGGTGCCCTCATCAGTTACGAGACGCTATAAAATCAAACAAAAGGCGCAAACACAGAAGAACAAACTCCATTGTCCTGTAGATTATGCTGGATGTGAGCCATGGAAATAAGACTTAGCTCCTAATTTGAGGAATAATGTATGAGGCCTTAATAAACCAGTCATTTGCCAAGTACAAGTTATAGAAGGGAATGCAATAAAGTCTCTTTCTAAAAATATTTTTCAATATAAAATATAAAAGCAAATATCCAGTGCAAGGTTTAACTCTATGGATTCTGAGTCATAAGCACAAAGGAAGAATGATGAGGTTATACAGTGAATGCCTGATGGCAGGTATATACTCATGAAGAGAAAAAAGGACAAGTTTTACGGACTTATAGCTTCAGTGCTCTGTACAACTCAATTCTTTCACATCCCTGATGTTACTGTAATGTCTAAAGTGAAGATAAAATGAAATAAATTTGCATTGAAATTTGGATGACATTTGAGATTAGGATGGGAAATATTTCTCAATAGTGTTATATATAAGAGAAGATCTTCTTGACCAACACTGTAATGAAGTACACACCACTCCTAGAAGTATGACTAATATCCACCTAGTAGATGTTTACCTGGGATACCCTCACAGAAAATATTTATCCTCTATCTATAGTAAAGAGCATAATTTGCTGAGGGCCAGACCCCACCGATCCTAAGGACAGAGAAGTTTTATAACCGTTGTGGTTACAGGCTTGCTTAAAGCAGCCAAACTCCTTATGCATGCAGACGTATCCCTGCTCCCATTCAATTCAATGTGAGCCTTGGATAAAGCCAAAGTATGGCACTCGGTGCTTTGTATTGAATTAAAGTGAATGGTAGCATTGGGTGAGTTTATTCACAATCAGGGTAAAACACTCCATTCTTAGGATCTGTGAGGGTCTCTTTGGTCAGACCCCCACTGTTCATCAATTTATTATCTATCCTTTTTTCAGAATGTTAAATGACAAATTTAACCCTTTCTCCTTAATATTTTTGTTCTTTTCATATAGTATGTGTCCAGCGGGGGTTATTTCACAATTGGGGTAAAACATCCCGTTCTTAGGATCTGTGGGGTCTCATTGGTCAGACGTCCGCTAATCAGCAATTTATCATCTATCCTTTAAAGAGGACCTTTCACCGATTTGGGCACAGGCAGTTCTATATACTGCTGGAAAGCTGACAGTGCGCTGAATTCAGAGCACTGTTGGCTTTCCCGATCTGTGCCCCGGGTAAAGAGCTATCAGTCCCGGTACCGTAGCTCTTTACAGTCAGAAGGGCGTTTCTGACAGTCAGGTACGTCCTTCTCCACAGCAGCGCCTATCGCGCTGTACTGTGTGAGTGGGGCGGAACACCCCCTACCTCTGCTCACAGTACTCATCCATAGTATTATCAGGAAGGGAGGAGGGAGTTCCTCCCCCGCTCACACAGGACGGTACAATAGGCGCTGCTGTGGAGAAGGACGTACCTGACTGTCAGAAATGCCCTTCTGACTGTAAAGCGCTATGGTACCGGGACCGATAGCTCTTTATCCGGGGCACAGATCGGGAAAACCGACAGTGCGCTGAATTCAGCGCATTTTCAGCTTTCCAGCAGTATATAGAACTGCCTGTGCCCAAATCGGTGAAAGGTCCTCTTTAAGAAAATTATAGATATAGTGCTAATCAGAATGACAAATGTAACCCTTTGGTGGGTATAGTTACTACATTCTCCATAATATTTCTGCTCTTTTCATATAATATGTGGCCAGATCCAGATGCTCATAACAACATGATTTGTACAGTAAAGTAAGGCTGTGTATAAGGTCGGCATTTATACAAGATATTTTACAGACATGCCAGCAATTACCTTTTTATGATGCTCAGATACATAGTTTATTGTATTCTGATAGTTCTCAGTCACACCTTCAGATTTTAAATTTATCAGCGATTCTGTTCTAGTTTTTGGATTCTGGAGACCACAAGGTCCGATCCTCATTCCAGTTGGTCACTGAACACTATGAATATTTTACACAATAAAGACTCAAGCATACATCTGAGATTAGTGCTGGCCATTCATGGGCCTTATTCCCCCTCGGGCCACTTTGCGGTCACATCTCTTGTAACCAAAGTTGTTATATCTCTGGTGTAAAATGAACTTTAATACAAAGAAACATTACCATTAGGTTATGTATAGAATCTTATTTACCCAGCATTATAATTGCATTAATTAATGGGGTTTCCCACCTCTGAACACTCATCAATGCCAAACCAGCGAGCTTTACATATGAGACAGTGAGAGGTAACACATGTTTTACAAATCCTTTTAAATAATTGTATTGGCCTTGGCAGCAGCTGCCTGGCACTGGTTGCTATATTTTCCTTATGTCAATTTAACCAAATGTAACTAACTCAATATACAATAATGGTATTGGTTATCACCTCTCTGGTAAATAATGACAGTGAAATGTAATTTTGGATTATACCAAAAGTCTATACTTGCTTTTAATTATGAGATACGGTGATGAGTTCTGGACTTCTTCCATTTACATCTGGACAGAATACCTGCCTAGTCTTCATAACACTTTTATATCCTATTGCTAAGAGTACAATGCAATCTATGCCAGAGGATTTTCCACTACATATGATGAGTCACCAGGATTCAGCTTTATGTTCAGTGCTGACATCAGTACAAATATATTGTGCACAGATGGAACTTCTGTTTGGCTTGGAGTCCCAGCCGTCAGATCTCTTCTTTCTAATGATGCTATTTGGATAATTTTTTTCCCAGGACCCGCTATACCTCACACTGCCGTGTTCTCTGCCAGCCAGACATATGATTAACAGAATAACTGTATTTTTTTTTTGTTCTCTTTACACAATCCATCCATTCTTCTGTGAATGCATTCACTTTTTTCACAAGAATAATGAAAAAGTAAATTGACAATGTTGCACATAGCTGAATAGTTTAGAGCCTACTGTATGTTGGGTTGTCTGCAACTATCAGTATTTCACAAAATTCTTGTAACTCCTGTAATTCCTGTAATTTTCACTGGCACAAAATCTATTTATTGACCTATAGGGAGCGACTATGATTCTGCACTAAGGTATTTTTAAATACGCTAATATTCTGTTGTGTCCATATAAATCTGACAAAGATAGTAATGTATATTTATTAAGACTAGCATTAAATCTGGAGATCAATGGCATAAAAAGCACCAAGCTTCTTACTAAACTTGGCCTAAATTGGGCTGTCCTTAGGACAGAAAATAAAATGTATGCTTGCTATAAGCAGATGTAGGTTTGTGGTAAAGCTTACACCATCTTTTGGTGTATTACCCCTATTGATAGGATATGGGGTAACATCATGATTGTGGGCGTTCAACCGCTGAGACCCCTCACCCAACAGGGTTCCTATTTCCCTATACTTACGGAGATGAGGTCAAACGTACTTTGTTGCTTCATTCCTTCTTAGTGGAAGTACTAAAGATAGCTAAGTACAAAACTCGGATATATCTGGACAGGAGAACCAAATAGGAGTCCCAATTGTTTGACCCTCACGGATCATGAGGTTATCCCCTATCCTATCAATACAGAATCATTTCAAAATATGTTAATCTTTCAAAGTTGGTTTAACGCGCGAAGACTTTTGAAAAAATGCCACAACTTTTTTGAAGTCTAAGCCAGAATTTCATCTGCGAGGAGACATATACATCATTTCTTAGTTTTTCCCATTAGTTCTGAACAGTGGTGTAACTAGGAATGGCGGGGCCCCGTAGCGAACTTTTAACATGTCCCCCCCCCAACCACACCGATGTTGAAGACCTCGACTGACCCCCTCCTCTGCACTCTATTATGTCCCTTAGTAAGCCCTGCACACGGTATTATGTCCCTTAGTGGCCCCTGCACACAGTATTATACCCCATAGTGGCCCCTGCACACAGTATTATCCCCCATAGTGGCCCCTGCACACAGTATTATGTCCCATAGTGGTCCCTGCACACAGTATTATAGCCCATAGTGACCCCTGCACACAGTATTATGTCCCTTACTGGCCCCTGCACACAGTATTATGTCCCTTACTGGCCCCTGCACACAGTATTATCTCCCATAGTGGCCCCTGCACACAGTATTATAGCTCATAATGGACACCCATAAACAATTATTATACTCTGGGGTCTTTTCAGACCCCAGAGTATAATAATCGGAGACCCGGGGGAATAAAAACATAAAAAATTACTGTTTCTTACCTGTCCCCGGCTCCTACGCTGTCGGCCTCTGCTGCCGTCCTTCTGCAATGACGTCAGACGTCACATGACCCGGGACGCAGGCCGGGTTCATGTGACGTCAGAGACGTCAGAAAGGACGTCAGGAAGGAGGCCTGGCAGGATCATGGAGAAATAAGTAACAGTGTTTGTTACGTTCCCTTACCTCTCCCGATCCGCCGATCATTATACATTGGGGGTCTGCAAAGACTCCCGAGTATAATGATAGTATTTGTGGGGCCCACGGTGTCACTTACCGATCCCGGCCCAGCCAGGATCGGCAAGTGAATAGGGCCCGTAACGGCCTATTAAATAAAAAAAATAAAAAAACGCAGCGGTAGCAGCTAACACCGGGCCCCCTAATGGCCCGGGCCCTGTGGCAGCCGCCTCCGTTGCCTCTACGGTAGTTATGCCCCTGGTTCTGAATATATTTCTTGCAAAAAACTGAATCAACAACTGAAACAAAACTATTTTCTAAAAATGGCTTGCGTGAAAACTACCCTAAAAACATCAACCTATCAGACAGTTGTTGCTCCGAGTCTGCTAACTTTTTGAAAATTATGAAAAGTGAGAAAAATCTCAGATCGTAGCGCAAATATGGTGCTCATCAAAGTCTGTTACTTTGTTACACCAGAATCCCTGTGCCTCCATACCAGTCCAGTCAACAGGGCTCTACCATATGCTAGAGGCCATAGACATATGCACAAAGGCACACTGCTGCTTCATGAATCCCATACAGAGCTTGGAGATGGACTCCTGTGGTTTTAAAGGGCGCTATGTTCTAAACCCCTTAGCGACCCTTGACGTAACTGTACGTCATGGGTCGCATGGGGATGTATGGAGCGAGCTCACACGCTGAGCTCGCTCCATACACGGCAGATGCCGGCTGTATAATACAGCCAGGACCTGCCACTAACAGCAGCGGTCGGTGCCCAAGCCGATCGCTGCTGTTAACCCTTTACACACTGCGGTCAAACGTGACCGCAGTGTGTAAACGGCGCCGGCGGCACGGGCGCCGCCATGTTTCCCCGATCGCCGCCCTCCTGAACGTCACATGAGGGCGGTGATTGGTTGCTATGACAGCCGGAAGCCTATTGAAGGCTTCCAGGCTTGTCTCTGCACAAGATCTATTAGACGATGCCAGAGGCATCGTCTAATAGAAGTGCTGCGATTTTGCTATTCACTGCAATACTGTAGTATTGCAGTGAATAGTATGAGCGATCAGACCCCCTAGGTTTCAAGGTACCTAAGGGGTCTGATCATAAATGTAACAGAAGAAAAAAAAAAGTTTTTAAAAGTATTAAAAAAATAAAAAAAATATAAAAGTTCAAATCACCCCCCTTTCCCTAGATCAGCTATAAAAGTAATTAAAGAACATTAAACATAAACATATTAGGTATCCCCGCGCTCCAAAATGCCCAAACTATTAGAATATTAAAACATTTATCCCGTACTGCGAACGGCGTAGCGGCAAAAAAAATAAAAACAGCCAAAAAGCGTTTTTTTCAACACTTTGCCTCCTATAAAAAATTGAATAAAAAGTGATCAAACCATCAGATCTTTCCCCAAATGGTATCAATAGAAATGTCATCTTGTCCCGCATAAAAAGACACCACAACCAGCTCCATACATGGAAATATGAAAAAGTTACAGGTGTTAGAACATGATGACACAAATTTTTTTTTCTATTTTGCAAAGTTTATCATTTTTTTAAAAGTATCAAAACATTTCAAATACTATATAAATTTGGTATCACCGCGTTCGTACTGACACGTAGAACACAGGTAACATGTCATTTGTACCAAACAGTGAACGCTGTAAAAATTAAACCCATAAGAAAATGGCACAAATGCATTTTTTCTCCAATTGCACCTCATTCTGAATTTTTTTCCAGCTTCCCAGTACATTGCACAGCATATTGAATGGTGCCATTACAAAGTACAATTTGTCCCGCAAACAATAAGCCATCATGTGACTCTGTGAACTGAAAAATGAAAAAGTTATGGCTCTTGAAATGTGAGGAGGGAAAAACGAAAATGCGAAACCAAAAAATGGCCTGGTCCTTAAGGGGTTAAAGGGCGCTATGTTCTATTGGATGCCATACTACAAAGTGCAGAAAGGTACTTTGTGTCTTTGTACAGCCTCCGCGCAAACATGCGACCTAACTTTGAGAATTGTTACAACACACAATATAACCTAAAGAGTTAAAAGACATATACATCTCCGCTACATCTGTCTAACTACTTTTTTGACCTTCACAACTGTGCTGTAATAGTCAAGAATGAGTCATTCGTTCCTTATTATAATTTCATACGTCACTGAACAAAATGTTTTGGATGAAATAGAACATTGAAGTTTGTGTTTCTTGGTCACATTTTTGGTGTAGAGTTTCTCCGTGTATGTAGGTGTGTTGAGAAGAGTGGCCGGCTGCATGTAGCGTATTTTCTTATGCCTCCTGCACTCCCATAAACACTGATTGCTTTTTTTTCCTGGTATAGAACGAATGGAAGAGAGAGTAATGGCATGCATAAACTCAGCAGCACGTTCCGAGCAACCAAATATGTGTCAGTTAAACACTCAGGCTTCCAGTTGCCGTATGAAGCGTCTCTGCTCCCCTTGTGTACAATTACACAACCCTCTTGCCAAATCTTTTTTAATGTGCACTAGCTGCATTCGCTAACTTCTAGAAACTCATGCCAAGTTCATATAACTATTCTCCCAGTCCCATTCAACTTATAAGCTACTCGCAAAATTATTTCCAAGAAAACGTCTGTTGCCATAGAAATTGCATTAAAATAAAAGGAGGGGAATATATAAAAAGTGTGATAAATGGGATGTTTTGATTAAACACTTGACTTTTGGGGCTTTAAAGGCTGTCCATGTGGAGCACTTAATACAAAAGATAAAATTAAAAATTTATTATTATTATGTTGAACTTGAGGAAATAGCTGTGTGGTCACTCGGCACAATACATATTAATTGTTTGTCATGTCCTTGGCTTAGGTATGTGTGATTCATAAATCAGCTCATTAAATCTGTCACGGGAAAGTGAGAATAACTTTTCATTCTCAAGGATTTTTTAACCCGTGAAAGGAACTTGCTGCAGTACCATGTACAGCCATTTGTAAGGTGCAAATATTGAGATGGACATGGTCTTCATCCGAGTTCTGTAGCCATTAATTTTGCTTGTCAATAAAGACTTGGCGGTATTGGATCTTCATAAGTCATGACGTATGGCCCATCCTAAACACACCCTTATCCTTTGTACGGCGAGCGAGCAGCACTGCTTTCGGGATATAAAGATTATTGTTGAGGCGGTCCCGATTGTCGTACCCCCACAAATCTAATATTAATCGCCTATCGGAAGGACAGACCATCAGTATTACAAAAATGATTAACCCATTTAAATTAGAGGAAGGGGCACAGGCCCATCTCTTGTTCATATCAACCTCTGGTAACCACATAGAGTATATATCAATGTGTCAGTAAACTAGTCCCTGAGAAGACTTTACAAGCTAAACATGGACCTTAACATACCATAATCCCAATGCAGCGAGGGTGTTAGACAAGACTATTACAACCTAACACTAGCACTATATATAAGCGCAATTAAATGTGAAATTGAAGAAACTCCTGTGAGTGATGATGTGATTATTGCAAAATATAATTTCACTTTAAGTATGCAGTGTTACTTACTAGTTGGCACTAGTGTGATTTTATTTTATCTAGTGGGTATATAAAATGCCACCCTGCAAATTTAGCCCCTGTTTTATGTCACATTGTATCTCATTTTATCATTTTATTAGTGAGATGCCAGATAATACTGATGTTACATTTATGCTATTGTTTTACATTTATGTTTTTAGATTTAAACTATAATGGGAATTGAAGAATTTAATCTCATGCAACAGCACTACTAAGCAAGCTGAATATAATGTCTACTATGCATTGCTATATTATTGGTTCCCGGTTCATTTGTCTCATACCAGAAGTCCAGGTGTTTGTTCTTATTTGAATTTTTTTTTTCTATTTTTAATAATTTGTTTTGTACCTTTTATTATTTTCTATTTTGAATCTTGGAGAGTCGCATGGCTTTGTATAGCAGTGTACTTAAGATTATTTATTCTAAATTCTATATAATATAATACGCACCAATACACTGAGTGGCCAAAAGTCATGGGAAGGTACCGGATGCGCCGTTAATAGTGGGTCATTCCTCCTAGAGCCCTGATAACTGCAGCAAGACGACGATGCATGGACTCCACGAGGTATTGGAAGAGTTCTGGGGGGATATTGATCCATGCAGTCTTCACTGCATCCCACAATTGTTCCTGTGTAGTTGTCGCTGGGTCTATGGAGCAGACAATGGTATCCACAGCATCCCATAAATGTTCTATGGGAATGATGTCGGGCAATAGAGGATTGTGAGGACATTGGTGTGTTCATTAAGCCAGTCCCGTGTCCACCAACAAGCATTGACATGTTGCATTGTCCTGTTGGTACACAGCATCCCCATCAGGGAACACCAACACTAGAAAGGGGTGCAGATGGTCTGCCATAAGTTGCATGTATCAAGCACCGGTCATGGATCCCTGCACCCGGACAATGGGGCCCAATTGCGACCATGTGAACATTGCCCAGTCATTGGCTCTGTACAACTGGAACCATGATTCATCAGACCATGCCACATGCCGCCACTTTTCCTTGGTTCTATGACGATGGTCGTGGGCCTAAGCCAGTCTTCAAGCTCTGTGCTGCAGCATCAGCAAAGGGACATGGATCAGGCATGGCCTGTTGCAGCCTATGCAGTGCAGTTCTCGGCATACAGTCCTGGTGGAAATGTGGTCTTGGTGCCCCACATTCAAATTGGGGGCGATTTGACCCACAGTAGCCTGTCAAGAGCCCCGTACGACTCTACAAAGGTTACGCCAGTTTATCTAACACCTGTGGTAGCTTCCAACGTTATCTCGGTGATATTGCAGGTCGAACCTGAGAAACTGTTGACCTCCGAAACCCAAATTCCTGGGTAATCTCTAAAATGCTATGCGTCTTGCAGCGATTATCATCCCACGTTCAAAGTCACTAGACTTGCGATATGCTGCCATGTTCAAGAGACACCTGTCTGCATCAGAAAGCACCATAGGCCGCATCGCGTGCACTAGCACAATAGGCCACATCACGTGACACTGTTTGAGTGTCATATCCAACACAACCAGCACTTGGAGACGCCTTCCCGTGACTTTTGGCCACTGAGTGTATAATCCTTGTATGCCTCATCTGGACTTTTTTGACTTGGTTCTACTGTGTCTTACTCTGATCTACTGTGTACAGCCTTGTAAATTAGTGAAATTGTAAATGTAAATCAATCTTTAACCCTTTATCATATGAATCCTCACCTTTAACCATAATATTTGATGCTACATCTACATTCTGTTGTATAAATTATCAGATAAATGCACTTGACTACTGTATATCAACAAGTGAAATCTTCTCAGCCCCATGTACTTTTCTCCTTGTTTTCATGCAGCCTGTGACATCATGCTTAAAGCTGTTCGGTTGGTTTCATACTTGTGAGTCTTGGACTTGAGACTTGGTCATGTGTACTCTCTACATGTGGCCTTGTCCTAAATGGGTTTTCTGGGCTACAAATATTGATAACTGATTCTAAGGATAGGTCATTGATAAAGATTTGTTTCATACTGTGTTCAAATGTAGCGAACCCCTGGTTCAGTCCAAACTTGTTCAGATAGTATCAGATGGAAAATGATTATACTCTGGGGTCTCTTCAGATCCCCAGAGTATAATAGCTGGAGGCCCAGGGTAGGTGACAAAGATAAAAAGATTTATCACGCATTTTGTTTCCTCTTCTGGGCCTCCTCGTGGGTCTGCTGCTTTGTCTTCCTCCTGGCAGTGTCTGGTGTTGTGCATCCAACATCCCCGGCCCGCACCCACTCCAACCCCACAATGGCATTCACCAGAGCCCCAGATGGTGGGGATGGACTTGGCTGCACTGCTGGGTAGAGCAGGTTGGGAAACGCCAAACACACAGCACACCACAAATCACAGTAGAACCAGACACTGAGAACTCTTACCAGCAGATGTCTTGGGTAGCGGTGCAAGTCCAAGGAACCAGAAGACAGCGGCAGGTGGTGATCAGCAGGTGACAGCAGAGAGTCAAAGCATAGTCGTATGGTCCAGGTCTTCAACAAGAGGGCAGTGCAATACAGTAGGATCCAAAGGGATGGTCAGGCAGGCAGAGTCGGTAACAGGAGCAGTGGAGCAGTACAAAATCAGTGTTCAGCAAGCAGAGATCTAAAGGCAATCCAGGATCATAAACAGGAGCAGGCACAGTACGCAAATCAGGAGGCAAAGGCAGGGTCAGAAGTCAAGGCAAGGGGTTAGAAACAATCACATACAGGAGATAAAACATTTACTGTCAGGATCACAAGGAAACACTGAATAGCCAGCGTGGGTCCGGAGCCACAGCCCTCCTTAAATAGGCTCCGGCCTGCCGCAAGACCAAAAACTGGAAGCCACTGGTCCAGCTCAGGAGGAAGCCGGAAAACCCTGCACATCTCTGCACAGGTTCTGGCCTGCCTCCCGAGATCCAAAAGGAGAGGACTCGGGAGTGCAGGAAGAAGAGGGCTGACAGCCTCCGCACAGAGTCCAAGCCTCCTAACAAGTCCAAGACTCATTACAGTTACATTAGCATCATATGACTAGGACAGACATGAAAGTAAATAATGAAGGTTATTAGTAAGTTGAAGGAAATAGAAATCTTGAAAACTGTGAGGAGTTTGTGTGTTTAGAATAAAAGTGCATAAACTCTAATTATACAATGAAGAAGCTTCACTTACTTTACTAAAAAATGTCATCATGCTGAGAATGCCTAGCTGTACATCTTTTTAAGGAAAAACAAAAAAATGAGTTGTAGACTAAAGCCACACATAGAATCACAGCAAAAAAATGCTGCAAAAACATTTGTGTTTTCACTGCTTTTCTGCAAAGTTTTGCATTTGTGCCTAACTCATAAAGTCTAGGAGGAAAAAGCAGCATTGACATGCTACATTTTCTGCAGTGTTTTTTTTTTTCTGGAAATGAGATTTTAGACCAATAAAGTTCATCAGTTTTTAACTAACAGTTAAAAATGGGTGAGAAACTGATGCAAATGGTTGAAATGCCTGTTATTTTCTTTGCCCTGTGTTTAAGCCAACATGCTATATGGAAGCCTTGTTTTATATTGTTACCTTTTTTTTCTGTATAAATCCAGACTGGCTCCTTAGATTTCCTGAAATAAATTTCTCATTAGGATATTGTTATATTTCGTTTATTTGTAGGACCTCGAGTGCTTTAATACATTGATTAGGCAAAGCGTCTGTAGATTTGTCTTCTTTAAGTGGGCACAGTATGTGTTAGGACTTGATATATAAGCCCATCTGTGCATCACTCCAAACCATCCATTATATAACAAAAATACTAAAAATGACTTTAATGAATTTAATTATTCTGAACCCTAGAAATAACGTCTTCCTCCAAGCTAATAGTTTCATGGTCATTTTATTTTTGTGGAAAAAAAATGGAGGCTATTAGATAAGAATTCTGGAAGTAGCTTAAAATAGACGGGCTGGAACCAATTAACATTAAAACAAAAAGCAAAGATTACAGACAGCAGCATATGTGAACCCATTCCATCAAAGACCAATCAGAAGAACTTGTTTGTAGCTGACAGATATACATGGAGATCTATTTACACTATGCTTAGGACTGGTAATATCTGTCTCACTTGTAATCTGAAATATCTTAAGATAACCCTGTTATGTAGATATTAGATGTTTATTAGATTTCAAATGTCCTATCAGAGAATAACAAGAACAATGCAATTAAATGGTTAACAAAACAAAACAATTTCCTTGTTCACATTGCTCTTTAAGGTTTCTAGTCAAATTTCTAGACTGGCAATTTTTGATTTTATGGACATTTGATGTATACAAATCACATAAAATGTCTTGCATGTCAATGTATTAATTCAGTGCAATTTATATTAGTAATCTCAAGACATTAGTGAGCGCGAATGGCTAGTTATTGGAGATGGTAACCAGTTTGGATAAACAGCAACTGCCCAGGCTTACCAAATTCCGAACGTTTACAGTTCAACTCACACAAACCAGCTAAAACTATAACCAGCACATGAAAGCATGGAGAAGATACAGAAGAATGATCACACATCTTCAACGATCATGTGGACTTCCCCATAATGCAGCCCTGATAACAGGGGACAGCTAATCTTAAGAGACTATAAATCAGAGGTCCATGCTGATTCGTAGGCAGTATAAAAAGCCACAGCTTTGGGTGCCTATTTTTTGGGAGAGATTAGAGAGACAAACAGACTGAGACAGGAAATAATGCTGGCACAATACAGTATGGGGATTGTAAGGAAAGTACAGTGTTAAGAATGGAGAGGAAGACTGGATAGGAGACTGAACAGGAGTCACTCTGTCTATCTGCGACACTGTGTGTATCAGTTGGGTGATGCACTACTGTAATGTGCTGCAGCAGATAGTTATATAGTACACGAGGTTAATGCCAATTGCCCCATGTGTCAGGGGGAAAAAATCCTTATCAACTCCTATTCCAACAGACAGTATAAAACCCTGGATCAATTTGTCTTTACCAAAATCTAAAACCCATAATATTTTTCTGCTCAAGAAAAGCATCCAGGACTTTTTGAACTTGCACAATGAATTTACCATCACCATTTCCAGGGGCAGAGAGTTCCATAGTCTCACTGCTCGAACAGTAAAGAATATGTCTATATTCTTTCATGTAGGGATAGAAGGTTTCCCTTCTCATTGTCACTGACCTAGGTGTAAAAAGACCATTAGAAAGGTCTTTGTACTGTCCTGTCATGTATTTGTTCATTGTGAATAGATCTGCCCTTTGACATTTTTTTTTTGCTAATCTGCTACTGTATTCCAGTCCACCCTTTCACTCCAATAATCAGAAAAAAAATTAGTTGTAGTAATAATAATATTAATAGACACATTTGCATAGCAAAATAAAAATATACTAATTTCCACCTATGTAACTACTCCAAAAATATATAACTTTTACTAAAGAGGACCTTTCATGACTTAGGGCACAGGTAGTTTTATATATCGCTGGAAAGTCGACAGTGCGCTGAATCCAGCGCACTGTCCTCTTTTACGATTTGTGCCCCAGGTGAAGAGCTATCGGTGCCGGTACCATAGCTCTTCACTGTCAGAAGGGCATTCCTGACAGTCAATCAGGAACGCCCTTCTTCACAGTAGCACCTATAGCGCTTTACCGAGAGAGTCTCACAGTACAGTGCTATAGGCGCTGCTGTGAAGAAGGGCATTCTTGACTGACTGTCAGGAACACCCTTCTGACAGTGAAGAGCTACGGTATTGCCACTGATAACACTTCACCTGGGGCACAGATCATGAAAGCCAACAGTGTGCTGAATTCAGCGCACTGTCGGCTTTCCAGCGGTATATAAAACCGCCTGTGCCCCAACTCATGAAAGGTCCTCTTTAAGTCTTCTAAAAAATAGGCTAAAAAGTCTTTAGCATCTTAGACCAATGTAGATGATAAAAACTACTAACTTGTTTGCCTCATAATTGTAAGTAATGAGACGCATTGCATATTTTCCCGCAGCACTTTTTTTTTGTCAAATCTTCAGTTAACAAATGGCAAAAACAGCAAATCAATAAAAGAGCAAACAATGAAAGACAATGTTATTCAGCGATGACACCGAGAGTCATACCAACAATTTTATACATTTTTATATAATCAAGTGGGAGGGGAGGGGGGGGGAGGAGGGAAAGAGGTAGGTGATGAAGAAGAATAAGAGGCGTATTAAGACTGTCCCATGCAAAGGGCGCATAAATGACACAAGGGAAGAGGAGTGTTGTAAACTCCCCCTAAAGACGTTTGCAATGTCAGTAATAAATAGAATCATTTGACTTTGGTAAATTTGATCTATGGAGAAATCTAAAGGTAGCTAGCACGTTAGCCTGAAGCCCCAGCTCCTCAAATCTACAGACTTGGTTCACTCTAGCAACCCACTCTGAGTGGGTGGGCACTATAGTCTGTAACCATTTTTGTGGAATAAGAAATTTTGCTGCAGCAAGAAGGTGCGTCATCAGATCACGCTTAGATGGAGTCAAGTGAGTCAGGCAGAGCTTAGGCTAAGTGGGGCAAGGAGATCCGGAAATCTGACCTGAAAATGGCCCGAATGGAAGTTTCAACAGCTCCCAGTATGAACTTAGGGCGGAACAGGACCACCAAATATGCGAAAGGGAACCTACTTCTTGGCTACATCGCCAGCACAAGTTTCTGTCTGCAAGATTATATGGGCACAGCCATTCTGGTGTCTTATACCAATGTGCCAAAAGCTTGTAATGGTTTTCCTGCAACCTCACACAGATGGAGAACCTGTGAGATGTTGACAGGAGGCGTTTAACCTGGTCATCCATCTGGTCATGTGATGTACAGTCCATGGTCATGTGATGAGCACACAGGTGCACAGCTGATTACCAGGCAGATGTCTGATTATTGTGCTGTATAACGAGTGGCACCTGTGTGTACTCATCACATGACCATGGACCGTAAATCACATGATCATGGTCAGACTTTTATTCACTAGGAGTAACAGAATGAATCACAGCAAGCCGAGATCTAGAAAACCGTGAGGAATTGATACAGAAAGCATATTGGAAAATTGTACAACTTTTTAATATAAAGTCTGCATAGGCTTCCTCTTGTGGACTTTCTTCTTCCATTATACTTATAGGGAAACCGCCGGCGTTTCCGCAGGTATAATGACATGCTGAAAATTTTCAAAACGGCAATGCTTTTGGAAATCGCAGCGTCTCCAATGCACACATTTTTCTGCGAAGTGTGAATGGAGGACAATCAAATTACAGCATTTACGCCATTAGGGGTCCCCGGCCTGAAAAACAAACAAAGTGTTGAAATAATAATTGTAAAATGCCCCCAAAGGCACAATGTGTTAAAAAAAAAACAATAAAAAAAACAAAAATGAAATAAAATTAAAATAATAAAAAAAATACCTCTAACACATCCAAATCACATGTTATATTCAATCCCACAAAACTATCTCAAATACCTATAAATCTCTGTAATGATTAGGATTAGAGAAAACGATTAACCCTTTAAGACATCCACCGTAATAATATGGCAGATGTTGGGTATTTAAATATGATGGCTGTTATGGTTTTTCTGGCAGTGTTTTTTTTTTGCTAAGAATACTGTGAGAAGTTAAAGGGGTTGGCCACATTCAGACCAATATTGACAAACAAATTTTCAATAAAAAGATATATAGTACAATTTTCCAATATAATTTCTGTATCTATTCCTTACAGTTTTCTAGATCTCTGCTTGCTGTCATTTATTCTGTTACTTCTAGAGGATAAAACTCTGACCATGGTCATGTGATGTACAGTCCATGGTCATGTGATTTACGGTCCATGGTCATGTAATGAGCACACAGGTGCAAAACTGATTACCAGGCAGATGTCTGATTACTGCTGTGACTGTAACGAGCGGCACCTGTGTGCTCATCACATGACCATGGACCGTAAATCACATGACCATGGACTGTACATCACATGACCATGGTCAGAGTTTTATCCTCTAGAAGTAACAATGAATGACAGCAAGCAGAGATCCAGAAAACCGTGAGGAATTGATACAGAAAGTATATTGGAAAATTGTATATCTTTTTATTGTACATTTGTTTGTCAATATTGGTCTGAAAGTGGCCGACCCCTTTAAAGCTGTGTTGTGAATGGTTGCTATGGGCAGCAAAGATAGTTTTTCTATATGACAGTTTTGCCATTGCATTGATACCAAAACAGACTGATTTTGTTTTTTTACGAACAACACACAGACTAATACATTTCTATGGTGCTTGTACAGAACCGTATTTTCCATAAGTCTGTATTGGGGGCATGAGTCCAGGCCATAAAATTCAGGACAGGTCCTATTCTTGCCACTTTGCTGTCCGAGGTCATTCATTGAAATGTATGGTTCCATGGACACCCCAGACTTCACTCAAATGTCACCCATGTGTTGTCTGTTCTGTTTCACAGACCTGTATGTGCAGTCATTTGCCTGTAGTCTTAATTAATTCATTACAATGGCAAAAATATATTAATCTTAGTTAATAGTTTAAAAAATTAGTTTCCAATATTAATTACAAAAAATGAATTGCAAAATTTCTAAGATGCTGAACACTTTTTATTGGTGTAATATTCAATATTTCTAATACTCTGTATTCACAAACAAGCACTTAAGATGTTACTGGTATCTAATATCTTCCATAAACGATGTGTATATTTTCGAGCCGCGTCAGGCTCTCCCATGCAGCTTGCTGTAAATAGTCTAATGACGTCTGGAAGCGAAGCGCGGCCATTTACTATAGCTTCAGGCTTCACATTCCGATAACCTGTTTCTAGTTAGAAAGACATTAGAAAGATCTAACATTTGTTGCAAATGGTTTCCTGTTATAATGTAGATTTAGGAAACTTCACTTCCTGTAAATTTACTAAGCATCAATAATATTCTAACGGTTTCCCTTTTATGATGGTCAGTGACACTCCGGTTCACGACCTACCTGAAGGCAGCGTCAATTAAACATTTGTTTGCAAGCATATGGAAAAGCGGGAGGCTTCTAATCCTTTATGTATACGTAGAAAGTCTACTGCTCTCATTCGAGATTTCTTCCTAAAAACATTTACATTTATCTCTTTTTGTAAATAGTATGCATATAAAACATAGAAATGTAATATATCTAGTGGGTTACTGATATGAATGTAAGATACAGGGAAATGTGTAATATGTTTTGTTATAAAGTAATATTATAGGTACAGGTTGAACCATTATCTTACAGTTCTGTTCACAAATAGAGATGAGCAGTAAAATATTCGATATTCGATATTCGTTTTGAATAGCCCCTCAATATTCGACTATTCGAATGAATATCGAACCCCATTATAGTCTATGGGCAAAAAATGTTCGTTTCAGGGGATCCCACCATTCGACTCAGGAGAGTCACCAAGTCCACTATGACACCCCAGGAAATTATGCCAACACCCTGGAATGCAACTGGGACAGCAGGGGAAGCATGCCTGGGGGCATCTAACATGCCCAAGTCACTGTATTACGTCGGGATCCCTGTCAGCTTGCAATATGCGGGAGCTGACTTTTTCTCATAGGAATGCATTTTGACCAGCGTTGATTAGCCAAATGCCATACAGAGTACAGCATTCGGCCAATCAACGGCTCGTCTGTGAGGAGGCGGGGTCTAAGATCGGACCAGAATGGAGACTGCTGTGGACCGATCTTAGACTCCGCCTCCTCCGGCAGAACCAGCGTTGATTGGCCGAATGCTGTACACTGTATGGCTTTTGGCCAATCTACGCTGGTCAATGCATTTCTATGGGAAAAAGTCAGCTCCCGCATATTGCAAACTGACAGGGATCCCGACCAGATACAGCCCCAAAGAGCTGGGTGAGTAAGATTCCCACCTAAATAAAGGTAATCCCTAGCTAACCCTGCCTGTACATCTATCCCTGTCTCACAGTCACATAGTTCACAGTCTAAAATTAACCGAATGTTAAATCCACCATTCGTATAAATTGGAGGTCACCTGATTTAGCCAGGCAATTACTTTTACTGATTTTTTTTCGATGCCTCCGTTGTCATAGTTCCTGTCCCACCTCCCTCCAAGTACTTTCCTTTCTGCATGACTCGTGTGGACACAGCGCGGAAAACACACGGACCCCATATAGTCTATGGGGTCTGTGTGCTTTCAATTCTCACCACTTTTTAATGCTTTAGACTCTTTGTATATGTGATTCCCCAATATGGAAATCTTTTCAATAAAATGATGTGAAGAGTTTTTCACACATTATACAGATTATCTTATAAATATGATTAAAACATAACCCGAGTGATATACCCATGCTAACATGCTCAAAATTATCCCAAAATTACAAGATATGTTTTAAGGATATGCTTGATGAAAGGGAACACTGACAGTTCTCTGCAACGTTCAACACTCAAAAAGATATATCTATATCAAGTATATCTGGTCTGCCAAAAATGTGTCTGTTGTTTAGGTTGTAACTTTGCTGATAATGCAGAAAACGCAGCTTGTTATGTTCTGATCTGATCTTTCCTGCTTCATCTACTGGTTAGATCTCCTAATAATACTTTTGGAAGGGAATTTTAGCTTTCATCATACGGCAATAAGTAGTGAATAGAAACTGGTTATAATAGCAGCATTGCATGGGCATTGACTCAGCCATGATTCTTTATTTCCCCATAAAGTATGGTTTCCCCAGCAGTAAACTTGAGTAAATTATATAGATTGTAGCCTATAATTTTTTTTATTTGCCACTTCAATTGGCATCTAGCTCACTTTAAGATGCTTTACCTTTAAAAAAATTGAATTAACGCCGTGTATGCTTTTTATTGATTCATTTTTTGTTAACATACAAAAGGTCAATTTGAGTTTGAAATCAATAAAATTGATAAAGTCCTAAGTCTTGCAAGGTCAGTCTGCGAACCAGTATCAGGATATGCCGAGTTAATTAATATGACTGGTTGCAGTTATTAGGCAAAATGGGAGAAATTGTGAGAAATTTTCACATAACTATAATGTACTATAAAATATACCAGACATATTGCTTTATTACTCCTAGGCTTTGTTTCCAACTCCAGATTTTACATGAAGTTTTTCAGGGTAAAACAAGGAGTGGATTGAATAAAAAGAGGAGGTGTTGCACCTGTCTATTATAATCCACATTTGATTTTCCTTCCTTATTTTTTAAATAGGCTGGGGGAGGTGTAAAATATAAAAACATCATGCTCCCTTGTATCCGGAGATCCTGTGTCCTCCCAGTGTGGTCTGGTCCTGGTGCTCGGTTGTCTTCTTGAAGTGAAATTCCTCACCGGCTGTGAAGTCCTGGATCCCTTCTGCTGAAGCTGCTGACTAGCCTCAGAAGTCATGTGACTGGTATTGATGCCATATGTACTTTGCTGAGGCTGCTGATTTGCCTGAGTGTGGACTGCAGAAGTATACCACGCTGGGAGGCACCAGGGAAAGGTGAGTATTCTACTATCTACTATTCTTTTTTTTTTCACCTCCCCCAGCCTAATTGAAAACAGCCTACTTTGCCCCGACAACCACTTTAAGGCCCCCATGGTAAACAAAACATGGCAGAAACTTGGAACAAACTATAAATGTTCATCCCAAGTGGGTGTGGTTTAAGGGCCAGCATAAATACCCTACCAAAACAGAATATAGACCTGACCAACCCATGACAAAAAATGTAGGAGGTACTCAAAATACCCACACAGTGTTTAGAAAAATCTAAAAATGTTTTATTAAGTCAAATATTCAAATAATACAATATAAACAAGACAATATAATTGAAAAAGAAGGCGCCAGGCGGACTAAGGCTCACCAATTGGACTCCATAGTAATACTACATCCACAATAGTCTGCTATAATATAGTGCACACAGGTAAGGAAATGTATCAAAAAATACCAAAGAGTACCAAAAAATTAAAACAGATGCTTTTTGGAACATAATATTCATATAACAATGTATGTCACAGTATTATACATACAAAACATCCAGTAAATGGCATCAGATAAATGGCCCATCCATGTGTTACAATCATTGCAGGATGCAGAGAGAGTTAGTTAACTATTATAACACTCTAATCAAATTGGTATAATACACTAAGTGAAAAAAACCCCTCAAATTCTTCTTCTTCTGTTTTCAAAATGTACATTGGGGCGGTGCAGGTGGACGGTGCACGAGGGCTTCACATCCAACATGGGTATGCATGCCATGGTCATTATTTATTATTGATGCTTGCTGTTGAACTAGTGTATGTTAGGCTTTTCCTTCTACTAGGTATATATTATTAGTCTAGTGCCACACACATTTTTATCACTTACTGTATTATACCAATTTGGTCAGAGTGTTGTAATAGTTAACTCTCACTGTATCCTGCAATGATTGTAACACATGGATGGGCCATTTACCTGATGTTCCATTTACCTCCTGTTCTCTATCTACACTCTTGGCCTGGGCCAACTCATAGAATCTTATGATTTTCAATGCCATTGCTATGCTGATGACATTCAAATATATCTCTCTGGACCAGACATTACCTCTTTGTTGACCAGAGTTCCAGGTTGTTTAGCACCCGTAGTCTCTCCTACTGCTTTCTCAAACTCAACTTGGAGAAAACAAAGTCAGGGTCCATGGAGCATAGAAAACTGAAGGACCTGCATAAATTAAACAAAGGAGGTCCTTTAGTGCTACTACTCTGTGACTGTGATGTCATCAAAGGTCATGTAACCACTAGAATGTAACATCTGCAGATAAGTCAGTGGCCAGGATTCATTGTGTCTTATAGAAGATGTCTTTCGTATGGAGTAGAGAAAGCTACAGTAAAATGAAAGTAACACACCGGTACCTCCTGGGGTTACTATTCCTATTAATGTCAGGCATTTGGGGTTATTAATTTAGTTTCATTAACTTCATGTGCCTCATATTAATATCAGTTAACCCCATCATGTCCCTCATATTAACCCCTGTGTGCCCTATATAAGGGTTACTAATGTGAGATACATGAGGGTACTAATAAAGGACCTTAATTATGAAGATACCTAATTATTACCTCCATATGTCCCACATATCAGTAAATCTTATGTGAGGCACACAGGGGGTTAATGAGAGGGACATTATGGGGTTAACTGCTCTTACTATGAGGCACATGGAGTTACTAAGCTGTAATGCACATGACCAGACTTTTTATCTGCAATGGTGAATTCCCCCCCCCCCCAGGCTTATACTGGAGTCAATAATTTTCTCAGGTTTTTGTGGTAAAATTAGGGGCCTCGGCTTGTATTCAGGTCGGCTTATACTCGAGTATATACGGTAACTAATTTTAAAAGAAAAGTACATATAAACTCCAAAAAAATGGGTTATATGGGATTATCATTGCTGTTATTATTATCATTATTATTATTAGTATTAGTATTAATAGTGACAGTGTTACTAATATCATAATATACATTTCAAATTAGTAATAGTTCTAGCAGGGGTCGGTCTCAGTCCAGTTGTTTTTTTCCATAATCTCTATCTAGGCACTGTTGACTTCTACATGATCCATGGATAAGCTGAAAAAGTAGAAGGATTTGTCATAATTCATACAATTACATTTTTTATTGTTGTCCTTTAAAAAACACATACAATTTTGGAAAAAATAAAATAAAAAAACAGCATGACTTCATTTTTTGTGCGTCAGGTCTAATGCATTATGAGTTCTGCCTGGGTAACCTTTTTTTACTACTGGCTAAAATATTCTGATTTTTATAAATAAATCATGACAGAAAATTCTAGCCTGATAAAAGTTCAACATTCAAAATACACTTATGGAAAAATGTTAATGGTTTTGCTACAAATATATACTTATATATTTATGAAATAAAATAAAACACTTGTAAAAAAAACAACAAAAAAAAAAAAAACACACACACCCCTCCCTATCCTATAGCATTATAGGATTTCTGTCTGAAAATAATCCACATTACATGAATGTTTCTTCCTGTAAAGGCCTTCATATAAGTCATTCAGATAACATAATAAACCACACGTGTTTGTGTAGCTCCACAAAGACCTATTAAAGCATAGTGTTGTCATAGGTATATTGCTTTTTCTTGGGTAGAGTCATGTTTTAATTACCAAACCTTGGATTTCAAAGCGTTAGACCCCGGCTTGTTCTCAGCAATTATCAATAACTTTCTTCCTGGAACTCTCCCAATATAATGAAATAAGCACCTATTATGGATTCTTGTAATCTCCGTCAGACCTTTTCACAAAGGAGATATAACATTTTTTAGCTGCACCAGTCTGTGCTATGGTGACGGTGTGTGACCACATCATTTTGGCTGCAGTTCTCTATTAGTCATAGGGGCAGTCTGCTGTTCACAGCAATGGAAGCGTAAACAATGTTTTCAATACAGTTTATGATTGTGAGGTTTTGTTCCAGCAGCCGTTCCATTTTTGTCTCATGTGGTCACAACAATAAATACAGAAAAAGGTCACACTGCAGTTCTAGTTTAATTAAAAAAAAGTGTAAAATACCGGGACTTTTGTCATATCGGGAAGGGATTATGTGGTTGAAAAGAGATATAAATCAGTGATGCGTAAAGATGGCAAAGCGTTCATAAAAGTACAGATGTAGCCATCAGCGTGCCAGGGGAGCTGCAGGATTGGGATAATTTAGGAGCTCTTTGACTGTGCACTAACTGCCCAAGGCAATTCTGGGCAAGTCATGATGACTACTTGTGAATGGTTAACCAAATATTTATGGCTGCAGAAGTTCTTTTGTGACTAAAATAAACTTGATTGAGACATATTTTATTGTGACATCACAACCTCAGCACAATGCTGGGAGCTTTAATTGTTGAACAGTGACACCAAGTGACATCCAGGATTGGATGTAGCACCAGATCAACGTAGGTCAATCCACTTCAATATTTTATTTTTGCTATTAATACATAATGTAACAAAATACAGGGATCAAAGTAAAGGGATCATTGATTCGTGAACTGAAAGACAAGGACAAAACACTTTCATAAAGCCTTTTAAAAAGATAACTGTAAAATATAGAGCAAAAAATATTATATTGGATAAATGCAGTATCATAGAGGAGACATAACAACCAATCGAAAAGTTTGTGGCATGAAGAGTATTTATAAAAATTGCCTATATTACCACAAAATAACAGAGTATACAGTAATAATGAATGGTACAGAGCAAGGTGAGTACTGCAGCAATTGGTCACATATATCATGACTAGAGATGAGCGAACAGTGTTCTATCGAACACATGTTCGATCGGATATCAGGCTGTTCGATGTGTTCGATTTGAATCGAACATCACGTGGCAAACTCCAAAAAAATTTGATTCCCCTCCCACCTTCCCTGGCGCTTTTTTTGCACCAATAACAGCGCAGGGGAGGTGGGACAGGAACTACGACACCGGAGGCATCGAAAAAAATCGGAAAAAGTCATTGGCTGCCGAAATCAGGTGACCTCCATTTTAGACGAATAGTGGATTTCAAATCCGGGTCATATGAGAATGTGAACTTTGTGACTAAGAGACAGGGATAGCTGTACAGGCAGGGATAGCTAGGGATAACCTTTATTTAGGTAGGAATGTTATTAAAAATAACTTTTTGGGGCTCTATCGGGTGTGTAATTGTGATTTTTGTGACATAAACTTTTTCCAATAGGAATGCATTGGACAGCGCTGATTGGCCAGAGTACGGAACTCGACCAATCAGCGCTGGCTCTGCTGGAGGAGGCGGAGTCTAAGATCGCTCCACACCAGTCTCCATTCAGGTCCGACCTTAGACTCCGCCTCCTCCGGCAGTGCCAGCGCTGATTGGCCGAAGGCTGGCCAATGCATTCCTATGCGAATGCAGAGACTTAGCAGTGCTGAGCCAGTTCTGCTCAACTACACATCTGATGCACACTCGGCTCTACTACATCTGATGTAGCATCTGATGTAGCATCTGATGTAGCATCTGATGTAGCAGAGCCGAGGGTGCACTAGAACCCCTGTGCAAACTCAGCTCACGCTAATAGAATGCATTGGCCAGCGCTGATTGGCCAATGCATTCTATTAGCCTGATGAAGTAGAGCTGAATGTGTGTGCTAAGCACACACATTCAGCTCTACTTCATCGGGCTAATAGAATGCATTGGCCAATCAGCGCTGGCCAATGCATTCTATTAGCGTGAACTGAGTTTGCACAGGGGTTCTAGTGCACCCTCGGCTCTGCTACATCAGATTGCTACATCTGATGTAGCAGTGCCGAGTGTGCATCAGATGTGTAGTTGAGCAGAACTGGCTCAGCACTGCTAAGTCTCTGCATTTGCATAGGAATGCATTGGCCAGCCTTCGGCCAATCAGCGCTGGCTCTGCCGGAGGAGGCGGAGTCTAAGGTCGGACCTGAATGGAGACTGGTGTGGAGCGATCTTAGACTCCGCCTCCTCCAGCAGAGCCAGCGCTGATTGGTCGAGTTCCGTACTCTGTCCAATCAGCACTGGCCAATGCATTTCTATGGGGAAAAGTTAGCTTGCAAAAATCGCAAACTGACAGGGATTTCCATGAAATAAAGTGACTTTTATGCCCCCAGACATGCTTCCCCTGCTGTCCCAGTGTCATTCCAGGGTGTTGGTATCATTTCCTGGGGTGTCATAGTGGACTTGGTGACCCTCCAGACACGGATTTGGGTTTCCCCCTTAACGAGTATATGTTCCCCATAGACTATAATGGGGTTCGAAACCCATTCGAACACTCGAACAGTGAGCGGCTGTTCGAATCGAATTTCGAACCTCGAACATTTTAGTGTTCGCTCATCTCTAATCATGACCAACCACTAAAACCACACACACCTGGGAAATATTGCACAAACAAATGATATAGTGATGAACTAGCATATCAAACAGATAGTAAATCAATGTACAGGGTTAGGCAGGGAGGTATGGATGACTTGAACAGGGCGCCACGCACGGTGGGGATAACCTTGGTGGATAGAGTGGGGATATCTGAACGTCAGGAGTCACCATTTCAGTAGCAATGGAGACGTGGTCTATAGAGCCTTGTGTGTTCGTGCGAACACCTTTATTGAAATGGGCCGTTCTTTCATTCAAACACAGAGACGTTTCCGGAATCATTTCAATGTTGGTCGTCATGGTCGTGTTCCGAAGTTTGACACGATAATGAAGTGGGTGAATCATTTTAATGAACAGGTTCTTTGAGACCCAGAACTGCACGAGGAGGTGATGGTACGATAGGGACCCCATAAAACATCGAAAGGGTGCGTCAAGCAGTTGAAGCCATCCCTCAGCGTTTGACCATAATCAATGTTTTAATTTCTTTTTTCTTTTGTCTTTCTTTGAATTTTGTAATGGCAACATCCAAACTACACATTGAAAAAATAAAATTTGAGTTTTGTTGAAAAATGAGTATGTAACTGTTATTTCAAATCATCCATACCTCCCTGCCTAACCCTGTACAACCAATATGCCGCTGTTTTATCATCAGAAAATCACCAGAATCCTACCAAAGTGTGACAACAATAATGCATATATTAAAGAGCAATACCTGTAGTCATGGTAAATGGTAGAAAGCTGGAACCAATGTGCAACAGGTTCCCAGTAAAAGGAGGTGTAAACACGGCCCAACGCTCGTTTTGCCACACATGCTCCTGACAAAGCCAGTGTGTGTGGTGAAACACGTTTTGGTTGTTATAGTGGAAACATGCCAACTATATGGAAAAGAAGAAATAGTGAAAACCAAAAAACCAAAAAACAAAAATTCAAGCCAGAAATACTAATAAAATAGTGAGGAGTAAAGTTTGATTAAAAAAAAAAAAAAGTTTTCATGTTGTGAATTAAAGTAGTCTACCTTGGACTATATTAGATAGTGTACTGTATACCTTAAAGCAACTAACTAGTGCTATCACAGTAATAGTTTGGCTTCTTTTAAAGATTCAAGGATTTTCTGCCCCTAGCAGGGGTGGATTTGGCCATAATGTGACTCATGCAATGGTGTGGGACCCCGTATTTCATTAGGGCCCCACAGCTGTGGGTTGAGTTATAGCATTTTTTTTAATCGGTTGTTGACTATTGGATTATTTCAAAAGGTAGAAGCCAATATTTTACTCACCTATTCCCACTCAGCTGGAAAGTAGGTCATGACACTGAAGAACATCAGAATGTGACGCCCAGCAGTTCTTCAGTGTCGGGATATAACATGTAGACGTGAGCCTGGACAGGTATAATAGGTAGCGGCCTAACCTGTCACTGTGTGGCCTGCAAATGGAGGGCGGTGCTAGTAAAAAGGTGATGTGGCCTAAACAGTTTAAGACCCCCAGATAGTCTTCTTTGGGTCCTGAAAAATGAGTGGCTAGTTGGCTCACCCCCTCCCAAAACCTGGAGTGCATGCCCAACCACATGCTACATTCACATTTATGTTACTTCTCTATTGTCAAGGCACTATTCTTTTTGTATGGTCAGAATTTTGTAGCATGGTGTGGTTATCTATCCTATCAAGTGTAAAGGAAAACTGGAACTGTAATCATTTAAAGCCATGATTCCAGTGTGAACAGAGCTGAAATCATTGGTAAAAGTTTAAAAACTTCTGACTTTGTAAAGTTTATATATGTTTAAAATTAATTCAGATTAAATGAAATAAAAAGTAGTTGTCCAGCCATGTCATTTTTCAGTCAACTTAGAAAACAATGAAATAAGACAACATATTAATACAGATCCCAGATTGAATGGCAATTTCACGCACAAAAAATATCAGACCCAATAATTATTACAGGTCACAGGTAAGATGCCAAATAATTACAGGCCATAGATCAGACCCCAAAATTAATACAGATATCAAATGAGACCTAAATACTAAAACAGACCCCATACTAAAAACAAAACTATAAGAGACCGCAAATGGGAAAATAAATAATTACAGACCTCAGATCAGACTGTAAGTTATTATTCTCTCCTAGATCTGGAAAAATAAATTACAGAACTAAATCCAAATTTTGTTGCTGAATGGAGTCAGTGGCATGAGCTCTGGGAGTCCCAATTATTGTCCACTTCTAATAATGTGTCCTAATGACAGTATCTACATTGTCACACTGTGAGGACCCCGAGGAGGGTCACACTTGGAGCATTTTTTATTTATTATTTTATTATTATTGTCTATTTATATAGCACCATTAATTCTATGGTGCTTTACATTTGAGGGTTTACATACAGTACAGAAAATATACTAACAGATATAATATTAGCAATGACTGACTGGCACAGCAGGATAGAGGGCCGTGCCCACAAGGGCTTACAATCTATGAGGGAAAAGGGATAGAGACAGAAGGTGAGGGGGGAAAGGCTATTCAGATAGTGGTGTGGTGGCAGTAGTTTTATTGGAGTGTTATTGGAGCATGGCTCATATACATCCTGATGTATTGATGGTAACACTCATTAGATAGTCTTAGGAATACCCAAAAATTTTTTTACCTTAAAATTGTGCCTTCTTTCAGAGTCCAAGGTAGTGAACTACTATATCCTATGCTTTACCTATCAAGGAAATAGGGGATAAGTTGTTGTGGCAGGAAACCCCTTTAATGGAATTTTATTAAACAAAATTCCCACATGGTATCAGTCATGTCAGTCAGTCTTCATGTATTTTTGCTTCATTGTCACATCTTTATGTAGATTGTGTAAGTACTCAAGTTGATATCCCAAGAGTCTTGCCTTGTAGTTCAGGGCTTGATCTGTTTGGCTCATTGGAATTCTCTTGATCTATACTGGTCCAATGTTCTGGTCCAGTGCACTTTCCATCTAGTTCTACAGACAATTGATGAATGTTTTTTTTTTTTTTTTTTAAATGTAGATTGTGAGCCCCACATATGGCTTACAATGTACATTTTTCCCTATCAGTATATCTTCGGAATATGGGATGGAAATCCATGCAAACACGGGGAGAGCATACAAACTCCTTGTAGATGTTTCTTTTGCCCTTGGCGGGATTCGGACTCCAGTGCTGCAAGGTTGCAGTGCTAACCACTGAGCCACCGTGTGGCCCCTCGATGGATGAACATTGTGTTGCTGTGAAGTTATATTACAAAGTCTTGTTAAGTGAGCAGTAGTGGCCGAGTCCTCTCTTTATTTAATACCTGCTTATGTGGAAGGGAAACTGAACCAAACCCATGAAACAACTTTGATGAGGACTAGATGATATTTTATTTACATGATAAGAACATACAGAAAAATATGAGGGAACATCTTTTACCATCCAGAACAAGGAGTTCAGTCGTTTCTGGAGAATTACCGTAGCTGATATCATGAAATGATGATTTGTATAAAGCCATGTAATTCATAACCCATGTAAAATGTCATCCATGAGATAGTGGGGTTTTATTACATACATGTGAATGTATATGAATAACTAGAAA
Source organism: Leptodactylus fuscus (assembly GCF_031893055.1). Classification (NCBI taxonomy): domain Eukaryota; kingdom Metazoa; phylum Chordata; class Amphibia; order Anura; family Leptodactylidae; genus Leptodactylus; species Leptodactylus fuscus. Next base: position 43,851,102 of record NC_134271.1, on the reverse strand, counting down.
ATGCAATACAATAAATGGCTTGCTAAGTCTTGAATATGTAAAGTTAGAGATAGGCAATCTTTTTTCTTACCCACATTATTTATTTTTTCTTCGTTATTGAAATTGCTAATATCTCAATGAATAAAATCCAGCCTACAACATTACAAATAAGGAAAATTAAGGTCAGATTTTAGGTCATCTGAAGATCAAGTCACTCAAGGGCATCAGACTATGCAACTAGCATTAATGGAGAGATCAATATTACACAAACTTTTAATATACAACTAATTATGAAGCTCCTTTCAAATGAAAGTAAATCTATTGAACATTTTGACATTGGAAATGTGTCCTTCAACAGGAAACCCATACATAAGTCAATAATCTATTATGATTTTCATCTCGGAGAAGTAACCCATTATTTCCATAGGTCTGAGAAATCAATTTAACATTCCGTATATCAGTGTAATAATGACATCCCAATTAAAAAGAGCAATCAGAAAACTAAGTTGTAATCAATGACTTCTGATAGTATGAGAAATTGATGCCAAAACCTTTTACGTGAAATATAGTGCGTGATACCTTTGTGTAGGACTGCGCTGAATTAGTAAAATTGTGATAATGCTTGTATCAATTTAATGCAGAAATACGGAGAATTTGCATGCCGGAATTAAATAAATAAGATATATTTTGGCAAACACTATTGTATACATAAAAATCGCACATTTATATTAAAGAACTAAAGAAGAACCAAAAATGAACTTTGATAAATCCTTATGCACCCCCATAAGTATTAGTTGCAGCAGGGCTTTGGTGACTGAGGAGCCAAATGCCCTCTGGCTCGTAAGAGTTATTTAATATTAGTAGAGATGAGCGAACACTAAAATGTTCGAGGTTCGAAATTCGATTCGAACAGCCGCTCAATGTTCGTGTGTTCGAACGGGTTTCGAACCCCATTATAGTCTATGGGGAACAGATACTCGTTAAGGGGGAAACCCAAATCCGTGTCTGGAGGGTCACCAAGTCCACTATGACACCCCAGGAAATGATGCCAACACCTCTGGAATGACACTGGGACAGCAGGGGAAGCATGTCTGGGGGCATCTAACACACCAAAGACCCTCTATTACCCCAACATCACAGCCTAACAACTACACACTTTACACACTCAATACCACCTCTCTGACAGTAGGAAAACACCTTGAAACATGTGTATTTGGCACTTGCAGTGAGGAGAGCTTGTCACCAGCAGTGAATTTGGCCCTTGTAGTAAGTTGAGGTTGGCACCAACATTTGTTTTGAAAATCAGGGTGGATTGAGCCTCTAACCAGCAGAGTTTGGGCAAATTCATGGTGGAGGGAGCCTCTAAAAACCCCAGTTTGGACCAATTCATGGTGGAGGGAGACTCTAAAAACCCCAGTTTGGACCAATTCATGGTGGAGGGAGACTCTAAAAACCCCAGTTTGGACCAATTCATGGTGGAGGGAGCCTCTAAAAACCCCAGTTTGGACCAATTCATGGTGGAGGGAGCCTCTAACCAGCCCAGTTTGGACCAATTAATGGTGGAGGGAGCCTCTAAACAGCCAAGTTTTGGGAAATTCATGGTGGAGGGAGCCTCTAACCAGCCCAGTTTGGACCAATTCATGGTGGAGGGAGCCTCTAAACAGCCCAGTTTGGGCAAATTCATGGTGGAGGGAGCCTCTAACCAGCCCAGTTTGGACCAATTAATGGTGGAGGGAGCCTCTAAACAGCCCAGTTTGGACCAATTAATGGTGGAGGGAGCCTCTAACCAGCCCAGTTTGGACCAATTAATGGTGGAGGGAGCCTCTAACCAGCCCAGTTTGGACCAATTAATGGTGGAGGGAGCCTCTAACCAGCCCAGTTTGGACCAATTAATGGTGGAGGGAGCCTCTAAACAGCCAAGTTTTGGGAAATTCATGGTGGAGGGAGCCTCTAACCAGCCCAGTTTGGACCAATTCATGGTGGAGGGAGCCTCTAAACAGCCCAGTTTGGGCAAATTCATGGTGGAGGGAGCCTCTAAAAAACCCAGTTTGGACCAATTCATGGTGGAGGGAGCCTCTAATTAGCCCAGTTTGGACCAATTAATTGTGGAGGGAGCCTCTAACCAGCCCAGTTTGGACCAATTAATGGTGGAGGGAGCCTCTAACCACCCCAGTTTGGGCAAATTCATGGTGGAGGGAGCCTCTAACCAGCCCAGTTTGGACCAATTAATGGTGGAGGGAGCCTCTAACCAGCCCAGTTTGGACCAATTAATGGTGGAGGGAGCCTCTAACCACCCCAGTTTGGACCAATTCATGGTGGAGGGAGCCTCTAACCAGCCCAGTTTGGACCAATTCATGGTGGAGGGAGCCTCTAAACAGCCAAGTTTTGGGAAATTCATGGTGGAGGGAGCCTCTAACCAGCCCAGTTTGGACCAATTCATGGTGGAGGGAGCCTCTAAACAGCCCAGTTTGGGCAAATTCATGGTGGAGGGAGCCTCTAACCAGCCCAGTTTGGACCAATTAATGGTGGAGGGAGCCTCTAAACAGCCAAGTTTTGGGAAATTCATGGTGGAGGGAGCCTCTAACCAGCCCAGTTTGGACCAATTCATGGTGGAGGGAGCCTCTAAACAGCCAAGTTTTGGGAAATTCATGGTGGAGGGAGCCTCTAAAAAACCCAGTTTGGACCAATTCATGGTGGAGGGAGCCTCTAATTAGCCCAGTTTGGACCAATTAATTGTGGAGGGAGCCTCTAACCAGCCCAGTTTGGACCAATTAATGGTGGAGGGAGCCTCTAACCACCCCAGTTTGGGCAAATTCATGGTGGAGGGAGCCTCTAACCAGCCCAGTTTGGACCAATTAATGGTGGAGGGAGCCTCTAAACAGCCAAGTTTTGGGAAATTCATGGTGGAGGGAGCCTCTAACCAGCCCAGTTTGGACCAATTCATGGTGGAGGGAGCCTCTAAACAGCCCAGTTTGGGCAAATTCATGGTGGAGGGAGCCTCTAAACAGCCCAGTTTGGGCAAATTCATGGTGGAGGGAGCCTCTAACCAGCCCAGTTTGGACCAATTAATGGTGGAGGGAGCCTCTAAACAGCCAAGTTTTGGGAAATTCATGGTGGAGGGAGCCTCTAACCAGCCCAGTTTGGACCAATTAATGGTGGAGGGAGCCTCTAACCAGCCCAGTTTGGACCAATTAATGGTGGAGGGAGCCTCTAACCAGCCCAGTTTGGACCAATTAATGGTGGAGGGAGCCTCTAACCACCCCAGTTTGGACCAATTCATGGTGGAGGGAGCCTCTAACCAGCCCAGTTTGGACCAATTAATGGTGGAGGGAGCCTCTAAACAGCCAAGTTTTGGGAAATTCATGGTGGAGGGAGCCTCTAACCAGCCCAGTTTGGACCAATTCATGGTGGAGGGAGCCTCTAAACAGCCCAGTTTGGGCAAATTCATGGTGGAGGGAGCCTCTAACCAGCCCAGTTTGGACCAATTAATGGTGGAGGGAGCCTCTAAACAGCCAAGTTTTGGGAAATTCATGGTGGAGGGAGCCTCTAACCAGCCCAGTTTGGACCAATTCATGGTGGAGGGAGCCTCTAAACAGCCAAGTTTTGGGAAATTCATGGTGGAGGGAGCCTCTAAAAAACCCAGTTTGGACCAATTCATGGTGGAGGGAGCCTCTAATTAGCCCAGTTTGGACCAATTAATTGTGGAGGGAGCCTCTAACCAGCCCAGTTTGGACCAATTAATGGTGGAGGGAGCCTCTAACCACCCCAGTTTGGGCAAATTCATGGTGGAGGGAGCCTCTAACCAGCCCAGTTTGGACCAATTAATGGTGGAGGGAGCCTCTAAACAGCCAAGTTTTGGGAAATTCATGGTGGAGGGAGCCTCTAACCAGCCCAGTTTGGACCAATTCATGGTGGAGGGAGCCTCTAAACAGCCCAGTTTGGGCAAATTCATGGTGGAGGGAGCCTCTAAACAGCCCAGTTTGGGCAAATTCATGGTGGAGGGAGCCTCTAACCAGCCCAGTTTGGACCAATTAATGGTGGAGGGAGCCTCTAAACAGCCAAGTTTTGGGAAATTCATGGTGGAGGGAGCCTCTAACCAGCCCAGTTTGGACCAATTAATGGTGGAGGGAGCCTCTAACCAGCCCAGTTTGGACCAATTAATGGTGGAGGGAGCCTCTAACCAGCCCAGTTTGGACCAATTAATGGTGGAGGGAGCCTCTAAACAGCCAAGTTTTGGGAAATTCATGGTGGAGGGAGCCTCTAACCAGCCCAGTTTGGACCAATTCATGGTGGAGGGAGCCTCTAATTAGCCCAGTTTGGACCAATTAATTGTGGAGGGAGCCTCTAACCAGCCCAGTTTGGACCAATTAATGGTGGAGGGAGCCTCTAACCACCCCAGTTTGGACCAATTCATGGTGGAGGGAGCCTCTAACCACCCCAGTTTGGACCAATTCATGGTGGAGGGAGCCTCTAAACAGCCCAGTTTGGGCAAATTCATGGTGGAGGGAGCCTCTAACCAGCCCAGTTTGGACCAATTAATGGTGGAGGGAGCCTCTAAACAGCCCAGTTTGGGCAAATTCATGGTGGAGGGAGCCTCTAACCAGCCCAGTTTGGACCAATTAATGGTGGAGGGAGCCTCTAAACAGCCAAGTTTTGGGAAATTCATGGTGGAGGGAGCCTCTAACCAGCCCAGTTTGGACCAATTAATGGTGGAGGGAGCCTCTAACCACCCCAGTTTGGGCAAATTCATGGTGGAGGGAGCCTCTAACCAGCCCAGTTTGGACCAATTAATGGTGGAGGGAGCCTCTAAACAGCCCAGTTTGGGCAAATTCATGGTGGAGGGAGCCTCTAAACAGCCAAGTTTTGGGAAATTCATGGTGGAGGGAGCCTCTAACCAGCCCAGTTTGGACCAATTCATGGTGGAGGGAGCCTCTAAACAGCCCAGTTTGGGCAAATTCATGGTGGAGGGAGCCTCTAAAAAACCCAGTTTGGACCAATTCATGGTGGAGGGAGCCTCTAATTAGCCCAGTTTGGACCAATTAATTGTGGAGGGAGCCTCTAACCAGCCCAGTTTGGACCAATTAATGGTGGAGGGAGCCTCTAAAAAACCCAGTTTGGACCAATTCATGGTGGAGGGAGCCTCTAATTAGCCCAGTTTGGACCAATTAATTGTGGAGGGAGCCTCTAACCAGCCCAGTTTGGACCAATTAATGGTGGAGGGAGCCTCTAACCAGCCCAGTTTGGACCAATTAATGGTGGAGGGAGCCTCTAACCACCCCAGTTTGGACCAATTCATGGTGGAGGGAGCCTCTAACCAGCCCAGTTTGGACCAATTCATGGTGGAGGGAGCCTCTAAACAGCCAAGTTTTGGGAAATTCATGGTGGAGGGAGCCTCTAACCAGCCCAGTTTGGACCAATTCATGGTGGAGGGAGCCTCTAAACAGCCCAGTTTGGGCAAATTCATGGTGGAGGGAGCCTCTAACCAGCCCAGTTTGGACCAATTAATGGTGGAGGGAGCCTCTAAACAGCCAAGTTTTGGGAAATTCATGGTGGAGGGAGCCTCTAACCAGCCCAGTTTGGACCAATTCATGGTGGAGGGAGCCTCTAAACAGCCCAGTTTGGGCAAATTCATGGTGGAGGGAGCCTCTAACCAGCCCAGTTTGGACCAATTAATGGTGGAGGGAGCCTCTAAACAGCCAAGTTTTGGGAAATTCATGGTGGAGGGAGCCTCTAACCAGCCCAGTTTGGACCAATTAATGGTGGAGGGAGCCTCTAACCAGCCCAGTTTGGACCAATTAATGGTGGAGGGAGCCTCTAACCAGCCCAGTTTGGACCAATTAATGGTGGAGGGAGCCTCTAAACAGCCAAGTTTTGGGAAATTCATGGTGGAGGGAGCCTCTAACCAGCCCAGTTTGGACCAATTCATGGTGGAGGGAGCCTCTAAACAGCCCAGTTTGGGCAAATTCATGGTGGAGGGAGCCTCTAAAAAACCCAGTTTGGACCAATTCATGGTGGAGGGAGCCTCTAATTAGCCCAGTTTGGACCAATTAATTGTGGAGGGAGCCTCTAACCAGCCCAGTTTGGACCAATTAATGGTGGAGGGAGCCTCTAAAAAACCCAGTTTGGACCAATTCATGGTGGAGGGAGCCTCTAATTAGCCCAGTTTGGACCAATTAATTGTGGAGGGAGCCTCTAACCAGCCCAGTTTGGACCAATTAATGGTGGAGGGAGCCTCTAACCACCCCAGTTTGGACCAATTCATGGTGGAGGGAGCCTCTAACCACCCCAGTTTGGACCAATTCATGGTGGAGGGAGCCTCTAAACAGCCCAGTTTGGGCAAATTCATGGTGGAGGGAGCCTCTAACCAGCAGAGTTGGGGGAAATCAGGGTGGAGGGAGCCTAGTATTAGCAGAATTGTGCAACGCTTATGGTGGATGAGTATGAGGATGCGGAGGAATTGGAGAGGTTGAGTACAGACATGGAGTTTCATGTTGGGGTGCTTTACACAGGTGGGCACAAAAATGACGGCTCTACCCAGTGGTGGTTCATTTTTATCAAAGTGAGCCGGTCGGCACTCTCAGCTGACAGACGGGTGCGCTTGTCAGTGATGATGCCACCGGCTGCACTGAACACCCTCTCAGATAGGACGCTGGCGGCAGGACAGGACAGCACCTCCAAGGCATATAGGGCAAGTTCAAGCCACAGGTCCAACTTCGACACCCAATACGTGTAGGGCGCAGAGGGGTCGGAGAGGACAGGGCTGTGGTCGGAAAGGTATTCCCGCAACATGCGCCTATACTTCTCACGCCTGGTGACACTAGGACCCTCCGTGGCGGCACTTTGGCGAGGGGGTGCCATCAAGGTGTCCCAGACCTTAGACAGTGTGCCCCTCGTTTGTGTGGACCGGTGAGAACTTGGTTGCCTACTGGAGGAACTGCCCTCCCTGCCGCCAACGTCACATGCTGGAAACATCTCCATCATATTCTGCACCAATTGCCTGTGGCAAGCATTGATGCGATTGGCCCTCCCCTCTACCGGAATAAAAGACGAGATGTTGTTTTTATACCGGGGGTCAAGGATAGCAAAGATCCAGTACTGGTTGTCCTCCATGATTTTGACAATACGCTTGTCGGTTGTAAAGCACCCCAACATGAACTCAGCCATGTCTGCCACAGTGTTAGTTGGCATGACTCCTCTGGCCCCACCGGAAAGTTCAATCTCCATTTCCTCCTCATCCTCCATGTCTACCCATCCGCGCTGCAACAATGGGACGATTCGAAGTTGCCCGGAAGCCTCCTGTATCACCATCACATCATCGGACAACTCTTCTTCCTCCTCCTCCTCCTCCTCCTCCTCCATTAAACGCAGTGAAGCGGACAGATGTGTGGACCTACTCTCCAGCTGTGACGGATCGGATGCTATCCCTAACTCCTCTGTGTGATCTGAGTTATCCCTGATGTCAATCAGGGATTCTCTCAGAACACACAAGAGCGGGATTGTAAGGCTCACCATCGCATCCTCAGAGCTCACCCTCCTTGTGGACTCCTCAAAGACCCGTAGGATGTCACAAAGGTCTCTCATCCATGGCCACTCATGGATGTGAAACTGAGGCAGCTGACTTTGTGGCACCCTAGGGTTTTGTAGCTGGTATTCCATCAAAGGTCTCTGCTGCTCAACCACTCTATTCAACATCTGAAACGTTGAGTTCCAGCGTGTGGGGACGTCGCACAAAAGCCGGTGTTGTGGCACATGCAGGCGTTGCTGGAGAGATTTTAAGCTAGCAGCGGCTACTGTCGACTTGCGAAAGTGGGCGCACATGCGCCGCACTTTCACCAGTAGCTCTGGAACATTGGGGTAGCTCTTTAGGAAACGTTGCACCACTAGGTTGAAGACGTGGGCCAGGCATGGAACATGTTGGAGTCCGGCAAGCTCCAGAGCTGCTACCAGGTTCCGGCCGTTATCACAAACGACCATGCCTGGGCCCAGGTGCAGCGGCTCAAACCATATTGCCGTCTCATCGAGGAGGGCATCCCTCACCTCGGAGGCAGTGTGCTGTCTGTCCCCCAAGCTGATCAGCTTCAGCACAGCCTGCTGACGTCTACCAACGCCAGTGCTGCAACGTTTCCAACTCGTAGCTGGGGTCAATCTAACAGCGGAGGAGGAGGCGGTGGCGGAGGAGGAGGCGGTGGCGGAGGAGGAGGCGGTAGAAGAGGAGGAGGAGGGGGGTGTTCTTCTCGTGTCCCTGCCAGGAATGTTAGGCGGGGAGACGAGGTACACCGGGCCAGTTTGGGAAGCAGTCCCAGCCTCAACTACATTCACCCAGTGTGCCGTCAGTGAAATGTAGCGTCCCTGTCCGCATGCACTTGTCCACGCGTCGGTGGTCAAGTGGACCTTTGTGCAAAGCGCGGAACTAAGGGCCCGCCTGATGTTGAGTGACACGTGCTGGTGCAAGGCGGGGACGGCACACCGGGAGAAGTAGTGACGGCTAGGGACGGCATAGCGAGGTGCCGCAGTTGCCATCAGGTCCAGGAAGGCGGGAGTTTCAACAAGCCGGAACGCCAACATCTCCTGGGCCAGCAGTTTAGCGATGTTGGCGTTCAAGGCTTGCGCGTGTGGGTGGTTAGCAGTGTATTTCTGCCGCCGCTCCAATGTCTGAGAGATGGTGGGTTGTTGTAAAGAAACGCCTGATGGTGCCTTTGATGGTGCAGGAGAAGGAGATAAGACAGGACCAGGGGAGGATGAGGTAGAAGTCAACAAAGTGGCGGAGGCAGATGAAGTGGTGTCCTGGCTCGTCCTCTGGAGTGCATCGCCAGCACAGTCAGCAGTGGCAGTGGCAGAGGCAGAGGCAGAGGCAGTGGCAGTGGCGTGAACGGCAGTCGGCCTTTGTCCTGCCGTTGCTGCCTGCCACTGATTCCAGTGCTTGGATTCCAAATGACGGCGCATTGAAGTGGTGGACAGGTTGCTCTTCTCAGAGCCCCTAATCAATTTCGAGAGGCAAATTGTGCAGACAACACTATATCTGTCCTCGGCGCATTCCTTGAAAAAACTCCACACCTTCGAGAAACGTGCCCTCGAGGTGGGAGTTTTTCGGGGCTGGGTACGAACTGGAACATCTTGGGAGATTCCGGGTGTGGCCTGGCTTCGCCTAAGCTGCTGACCTCTGCCTCTGCCTCTAGCTACCCTTTTTGGTGCTGCACCTGCCTCAACATCCACACTACTTTCCCCGCTTGACATCCCCCCTGTCCAGGTCGGGTCAGTGTCCTCATCATCCACCACTTCCTCTTCCAACTCCTGTCTCATCTCCTCCTCCCGCACAATGCGCCGGTCAACTGGATGCCCTGACGGCAACTGCGTCACATCATCGTCGATGAGGGTGGGTTGCTGGTCATCCACCACCAAATCGAACGGAGATGGAGGAGACTCTAGTGTTTGAGCATCTGGATACAGATGCTCCTCTGTTAGGTTCGTGGAATCGTGACGTGGAGAGGCAGGTTGAGGGACAATGAAAGGAGCGGAGAACAGCTCTGGGGAGCAGGGACAGTTTGGGTTATTGTTCTGTAAAGCTTCGGAATTTTGGGAGGAAGGAAGACAAGACTGTTGGGTAATAGGAGGAGAGGAGGCAGAGTCTGACTGGCTGCTGGACAATGTGCTGTAAGCGTTCTCTGACAGCCATTGCAAGACCTGTTCCTGGTTCTCGGGCCTACTAAGGTTTGTACCCTGCAGTTTAGTTAATGTGGCAAGCAACCCTGGCACTGTGGAGTGGCGCAATGCTTGCTGCCCCACAGGAGTAGGCACGGGACGCCCTGTGGCTTCACTGCTACCTTGCTCCCCAGAACCATTCCCCCGACCTCGCCCACGGCCTCGTCCACGTCCCTTTCCGGGAGCCTTGCGCATTTTGAATTCCTAGTTAGAAATTGGCACTGTATACCAGTAGTAAAAATTGTGGGTGCACGTAACCCCAATATATTCTTTGAATTCCCAGTCAGAAACTGGCACTATATGGCAGTAGCAAGAAATGAGGGTATTTGTATTCCCAATATACTCTTTGAATTCCCAGTCAGACAATGGCACTGTATACCAGTAGTAAAAATTGTGGGTGCACGTAACCCCAATATATTCTTTGAATTACCAGTCAGAAACTGGCACTATATGGCAGTAGCAAGAAATGAGGGTATTTATAACCCCAATATATTCTTTGAATTCCCAGTCAGACAATGGCACTGTATACCAGTAGTAAAAATTGTGGGTGCACGTAACCCCAATATATTCTTTGAATTCCCAGTCAGAAACTGGCACTATATGGCAGTAGCAAGAAATGAGGGTATTTGTATTCCCAATATACTCTTTGAATTCCCAGTCAGACAATGGCACTGTATACCAGTAGTAAAAATTGTGGGTGCACGTAACCCCAATATATTCTTTGAATTCCCAGTCAGACACTGGCACTATATGGCAGTAGCAAGAAATGAGGGTATTTGTATTCCCAATATATTCTTTGAATTCCCAGTCAGACAATGGCACTGTATACCAGTAGTAAAAATTGTGGGTGCACGTAACCCCAATATATTCTTTGAATTACCAGTCAGAAACTGGCACTATATGGCAGTAGCAAGAAATGAGGGTATTTATAACCCCAATATATTCTTTGAATTCCCAGTCAGACAATGGCACTGTATACCAGTAGTAAAAATTGTGGGTGCACGTAACCCCAATATATTCTTTGAATTCCCAGTCAGAAACTGGCACTATATGGCAGTAGCAAGAAATGAGGGTATTTATAACCCCAATATATTCTTTGAATTCCCAGTCAGACAATGGCACTGTATACCAGTAGTAAAAATTGTGGGTGCACGTAACCCCAATATATTCTTTGAATTCCCAGTCAGAAACTGGCACTATATGGCAGTAGCAAGAAATGAGGGTATTTGTATTCCCAATATACTCTTTGAATTCCCAGTCAGACAATGGCACTGTATACCAGTAGTAAAAATTGTGGGTGCACGTAACCCCAATATATTCTTTGAATTCCCAGTCAGAAACTGGCACTATATGGCAGTAGCAAGAAATGAGGGTATTTGTATTCCCAATATACTCTTTGAATTCCCAGTCAGACAATGGCACTGTATACCAGTAGTAAAAATTGTGGGTGCACGTAACCCCAATATATTCTTTGAATTCCCAGTCAGACACTGGCACTATATGGCAGTAGCAAGAAATGAGGGTATTTGTATTCCCAATATACTCTTTGAATTCCCAGTCAGACAATGGCACTGTATACCAGTAGTAAAAATTGTGGGTGCACGTAACCCCAATATATTCTTTGAATTACCAGTCAGAAACTGGCACTATATGGCAGTAGCAAGAAATGAGGGTATTTATAACCCCAATATATTCTTTGAATTCCCAGTCAGACAATGGCACTGTATACCAGTAGTAAAAATTGTGGGTGCACGTAACCCCAATATATTCTTTGAATTCCCAGTCAGAAACTGGCACTATATGGCAGTAGCAAGAAATGAGGGTATTTGTATTCCCAATATACTCTTTGAATTCCCAGTCAGACAATGGCACTGTATACCAGTAGTAAAAATTGTGGGTGCACGTAACCCCAATATATTCTTTGAATTCCCAGTCAGACACTGGCACTATATGGCAGTAGCAAGAAATGAGGGTATTTGTATTCCCAATATATTCTTTGAATTCCCAGTCAGACAATGGCACTGTATACCAGTAGTAAAAATTGTGGGTGCACGTAACCCCAATATATTCTTTGAATTACCAGTCAGAAACTGGCACTATATGGCAGTAGCAAGAAATGAGGGTATTTATAACCCCAATATATTCTTTGAATTCCCAGTCAGACAATGGCACTGTATACCAGTAGTAAAAATTGTGGGTGCACGTAACCCCAATATATTCTTTGAATTCCCAGTCAGAAACTGGCACTATATGGCAGTAGCAAGAAATGAGGGTATTTGTATTCCCAATATACTCTTTGAATTCCCAGTCAGACAATGGCACTGTATACCAGTAGTAAAAATTGTGGGTGCACGTAACCCCAATATATTCTTTGAATTACCAGTCAGAAACTGGCACTATATGGCAGTAGCAAGAAATGAGGGTATTTATAACCCCAATATATTCTTTGAATTCCCAGTCAGACAATGGCACTGTATACCAGTAGTAAAAATTGTGGGTGCACGTAACCCCAATATATTCTTTGAATTCCCAGTCAGAAACTGGCACTATATGGCAGTAGCAAGAAATGAGGGTATTTGTATTCCCAATATACTCTTTGAATTCCCAGTCAGACAATGGCACTGTATACCAGTAGTAAAAATTGTGGGTGCACGTAACCCCAATATATTCTTTGAATTCCCAGTCAGAAACTGGCACTATATGGCAGTAGCAAGAAATGAGGGTATTTGTATTCCCAATATATTCTTTGAATTCCCAGTCAGACAATGGCACTGTATACCAGTAGTAAAAATTGTGGGTGCACGTAACCCCAATATATTCTTTGAATTACCAGTCAGAAACTGGCACTATATGGCAGTAGCAAGAAATGAGGGTATTTATAACCCCAATATATTCTTTGAATTCCCAGTCAGACAATGGCACTGTATACCAGTAGTAAAAATTGTGGGTGCACGTAACCCCAATATATTCTTTGAATTCCCAGTCAGAAACTGGCACTATATGGCAGTAGCAAGAAATGAGGGTATTTATAACCCCAATATATTCTTTGAATTCCCAGTCAGACAATGGCACTGTATACCAGTAGTAAAAATTGTGGGTGCACGTAACCCCAATATATTCTTTGAATTCCCAGTCAGAAACTGGCACTATATGGCAGTAGCAAGAAATGAGGGTATTTGTATTCCCAATATACTCTTTGAATTCCCAGTCAGACAATGGCACTGTATACCAGTAGTAAAAATTGTGGGTGCACGTAACCCCAATATATTCTTTGAATTCCCAGTCAGAAACTGGCACTATATGGCAGTAGCAAGAAATGAGGGTATTTGTATTCCCAATATACTCTTTGAATTCCCAGTCAGACAATGGCACTGTATACCAGTAGTAAAAATTGTGGGTGCACGTAACCCCAATATATTCTTTGAATTCCCAGTCAGACACTGGCACTATATGGCAGTAGCAAGAAATGAGGGTATTTGTATTCCCAATATACTCTTTGAATTCCCAGTCAGACAATGGCACTGTATACCAGTAGTAAAAATTGTGGGTGCACGTAACCCCAATATATTCTTTGAATTCCCAGTCAGAAACTGGCACTATATGGCAGTAGCAAGAAATGAGGGTATTTGTATTCCCAATATACTCTTTGAATTCCCAGTCAGACAATGGCACTGTATACCAGTAGTAAAAATTGTGGGTGCACGTAACCCCAATATATTCTTTGAATTCCCAGTCAGACACTGGCACTATATGGCAGTAGCAAGAAATGAGGGTATTTGTATTCCCAATATATTCTTTGAATTCCCAGTCAGACAATGGCACTGTATACCAGTAGTAAAAATTGTGGGTGCACGTAACCCCAATATATTCTTTGAATTACCAGTCAGAAACTGGCACTATATGGCAGTAGCAAGAAATGAGGGTATTTATAACCCCAATATATTCTTTGAATTCCCAGTCAGACAATGGCACTGTATACCAGTAGTAAAAATTGTGGGTGCACGTAACCCCAATATATTCTTTGAATTCCCAGTCAGAAACTGGCACTATATGGCAGTAGCAAGAAATGAGGGTATTTATAACCCCAATATATTCTTTGAATTCCCAGTCAGACAATGGCACTGTATACCAGTAGTAAAAATTGTGGGTGCACGTAACCCCAATATATTCTTTGAATTCCCAGTCAGAAACTGGCACTATATGGCAGTAGCAAGAAATGAGGGTATTTGTATTCCCAATATACTCTTTGAATTCCCAGTCAGACAATGGCACTGTATACCAGTAGTAAAAATTGTGGGTGCACGTAACCCCAATATATTCTTTGAATTCCCAGTCAGAAACTGGCACTATATGGCAGTAGCAAGAAATGAGGGTATTTGTATTCCCAATATACTCTTTGAATTCCCAGTCAGACAATGGCACTGTATACCAGTAGTAAAAATTGTGGGTGCACGTAACCCCAATATATTCTTTGAATTCCCAGTCAGACACTGGCACTATATGGCAGTAGCAAGAAATGAGGGTATTTGTATTCCCAATATACTCTTTGAATTCCCAGTCAGACAATGGCACTGTATACCAGTAGTAAAAATTGTGGGTGCACGTAACCCCAATATATTCTTTGAATTACCAGTCAGAAACTGGCACTATATGGCAGTAGCAAGAAATGAGGGTATTTATAACCCCAATATATTCTTTGAATTCCCAGTCAGACAATGGCACTGTATACCAGTAGTAAAAATTGTGGGTGCACGTAACCCCAATATATTCTTTGAATTCCCAGTCAGAAACTGGCACTATATGGCAGTAGCAAGAAATGAGGGTATTTGTATTCCCAATATACTCTTTGAATTCCCAGTCAGACAATGGCACTGTATACCAGTAGTAAAAATTGTGGGTGCACGTAACCCCAATATATTCTTTGAATTCCCAGTCAGACACTGGCACTATATGGCAGTAGCAAGAAATGAGGGTATTTGTATTCCCAATATATTCTTTGAATTCCCAGTCAGACAATGGCACTGTATACCAGTAGTAAAAATTGTGGGTGCACGTAACCCCAATATATTCTTTGAATTACCAGTCAGAAACTGGCACTATATGGCAGTAGCAAGAAATGAGGGTATTTGTATTCCCAATATATTCTTTGAATTCCCAGTCAGACAATGGCACTGTATACCAGTAGTAAAAATTGTGGGTGCACGTAACCCCAATATATTCTTTGAATTACCAGTCAGAAACTGGCACTATATGGCAGTAGCAAGAAATGAGGGTATTTATAACCCCAATATATTCTTTGAATTCCCAGTCAGACAATGGCACTGTATACCAGTAGTAAAAATTGTGGGTGCACGTAACCCCAATATATTCTTTGAATTCCCAGTCAGAAACTGGCACTATATGGCAGTAGCAAGAAATGAGGGTATTTATAACCCCAATATATTCTTTGAATTCCCAGTCAGACAATGGCACTGTATACCAGTAGTAAAAATTGTGGGTGCACGTAACCCCAATATATTCTTTGAATTCCCAGTCAGAAACTGGCACTATATGGCAGTAGCAAGAAATGAGGGTATTTGTATTCCCAATATACTCTTTGAATTCCCAGTCAGACAATGGCACTGTATACCAGTAGTAAAAATTGTGGGTGCACGTAACCCCAATATATTCTTTGAATTCCCAGTCAGACACTGGCACTATATGGCAGTAGCAAGAAATGAGGGTATTTGTATTCCCAATATATTCTTTGAATTCCCAGTCAGACAATGGCACTGTATACCAGTAGTAAAAATTGTGGGTGTATATAGCCCCAATTCTATTGCTAGGGGACTTGCAGGGTATTTCTGGGGTGAAGGTGGGGGGGCACACCGTTGGAACGGGTATCGGGGTATATATCGGGTATACGGGAATACACTGACAGTGTATTCCATTCAGGATCCTGGGAAAGCTGGGTTGCGGCGATTGAGCCCGTCAGTGCCACGTTACACTGACAAGCTTCTCCCTGGAATTTAGCTCTTACAAGAGCTGTTGGTTGTCTTCTCCTTCCTATCCTAGCCTGTCCCTGCCTACCCAGAATCTAAGCCCTAGCTAGCTGGACGGAAACCTCCGTCCTCGGTGAATTGCAAGCTCAGAATGACGCGAAGCTGGGCGTCGCTGTTCTTTTAAATTAGAGGTCACATGTTTTCGGCAGCCAATGGGTTTTGCCTACTTTTTTCAACGTCACCGGTGTCGTAGTTCCTGTCCCACCTACCCAGCGCTGTTATTGGAGCAAAAAAGGCGCCAGGGAAGGTGGGAGGGGAATCGAGTAATGGCGCACTTTACCACGCGGTGTTCGATTCGATTCGAACATGCCGAACAGCCTAATATCCGATCGAACATGAGTTCGATAGAACACTGTTCGCTCATCTCTAAATATTAGTATTATATAAGCTGCACTTGGAGGGTTAGAAATGATGTTATGGATTTTCCACTGATGCCCAAGACCGTCAACTTATGTCTGTGCTTCACCTTTACGCAAGCAAAACAAAGGGCTACAATAGGTGTAACGTGTACGGACGCTTCAATGAGACATATACACTTGATCTTTTCTCTTTTTTTTGTAGAGAGGAGCAATGTTGTAATCTTCTGGCATTGTCTCTTTTTGCCCTACATAGATAAATGTAAAGAAAATTTAGTTAAGCTGAACAGGCATGTCATTTTTAAGATGGGCCAATAAAAATCCCTTTGTTTTTATGTATTGGACTGGAGCCTTTGGGTTTTTTTTATGTAATTTGTAATATAGAGAGATGGTGTGACCAGATACAGCTACATATACTGTGTATATATATATATATATATATATATATATATATATATATATATATATATGAGATTTACTTGTGAGGGTAAAATCAGAGAATGGCTGTGCTCCTGGGACCGATATATCTCTTCGAAAATCCGCAGCAATCTCCGTCTCACTCAGGTACTGGAGAAGCGCACTGTGACCACTCAGTTGAGTAGTGCTGGGGATAACAGGAATAAACCCAGATAGAGAGTCACCTTCAACCGGTGTACGGCCGATCAGATGCACCAAAACTGAAGAGAATAAGGAGATGATAGGAACTACTGAGAGTTCCAAAATAAAAAAACGAAACTTGAGCTCCTCACAAACACTCTGGGTGCACCGAAATACTAAGTAAGAAATTTACACCCTGACATGCATTATCTTCATATTATAGTACACCCAGTGTGTTTGTGAGGAGTGCAAGTCCCGTTTTTTTTTTTTTTTTTTTGAAACTCTCAGTAGTTCCTATCATCTCCTACATCTGAGATTTGTGATTTCTCTAGGAATTTGAGAATTTTGCAGAAGATGGAAAAAATATTTCAAGAACACAGGGAACTTCAGTATTCTACAGGTATGTTAAGCATGCCTATGGAATTAGTGTGCAGTAGTTAACATCTGAAGCAACGAAAATCATGAAACTACCTTAAATGCAGGTCAGGGGATAATCATACACATTAGAGAGAGTGTGTGTCTACATAGGCGTACGGAGACTTACAAGTCATTCCTGCTCCGCTAGGGATTCTGGGTAAAAAAATATGCAAATCTATTCTCCCTAATGTGTATGATTATCCCCTGACCCTGGTCTATAGTCTCTCACTCTGCCAAATCAGTATCCCTGCGCTATGCTGAGGAGGTCCAAAAGACCGAAACAGCGCTGTCCATAGCTGGGAATTTGTTCCTTTTGGAATAGAAATACTAATTTGGCAATAAACGCCGCATCATGTCAGTAGGCTTATTAACTGAGTCATACATGATGTTAAGGGGGCTGTCCCTAGAGGGCAGCATACAGAGGTACTGTTCTCCTAATTTCATCCTGGAGAATAGATTTGCATATTTTTTACCTTAAATGCATCATAGATATCCTTAAAGGATTTGTTCAGTACTATGATATTCATTTGCTGCAGCATGGCCATGTGACTATTGGATGTGATATACAGGCTTCCTAATGGATTTCTTTTTCAGACTTAACATTTTTATTGAACCATAGGGTTAACAAGAAATGACAAGGGAAAATAGAAAATTCATGGAATGGAAAACATTTTTTATTTTCTGGACACATACTGCTACGGCCTTACTCGGTGCCTGATTTATTGCGAGATGGAGAACTCTAGACTCCGACACTAAAGGTTTATGTTAAAATAGTTTCCAATCCTCTCCCTTTTTTATGATTGCTAATAATTTCACAGGCGTCTGGCAGCAGGAGGGTTAATCATTAGGAAGTCAATTACCCGTGCACAGCCTCTTATGAGGGAGCTTAATTTAATCCACATTACATGTCCTTGTCATATTTCAATTAAACATGTTATCAGATTCTTAACGGCTTCTGATCTTGTTACGCCAGTCTTCAGTTTTCACTAATGGGCTATTTAACACTAACAGATGTCATAATTATACAAATTATTGATTGCGTTGTGCTTGTTAATTCAGGTATTCTCGCTTGACTTGCTGCAGAAGATTAATTTAATTGAAATATGGTTGAGTGGTGATACAAGGTTTAGTTTCAGTGCGGCATTTCTCAGTTTAATGCATAAAAAGGGGTTTTAATAGGATGGGCAGACAGAAATGAATGATCTAAATGGATACATTTCAGATTGTTCTAATATGGCCCCATCAGTCATAACATTACAGCCATTTGCGTAATAATGTTTAGGTCCCCTCACAATCCTAAAATAGCTCTGTCGTTACAAGATGGGGCCCCCATGGATTGGACTTGGAGGAATACTCCATCGGATACAGATGTGCAGAATCTGGAGGCCGAGTCAATGCCATGAACTTATTTATTAAGCACCTGATATTCTTAAATATTTTTTGCAGTGCTGGCAGAGCAGCTGAAGGAGGCGACTGCTATTAGACAATACAAATGCTTTGAAGGTATATACTTATGATGGCCTGTATTTTTTCCACAGTGTATCCTAGTGACACAAATGTATCTGTTTTCCACATTATATAAAAGAAAATGTGACTCATCTGACCTGGTCACCTTGGACCTGGTTACTGCTCAGTCCAGTTCTGAAGTGGACAGGGATTACAATGGGATGAAGATATCTGCTCTGACACATTTCTATCATACAGTAGCCAGCATTTTTATCACTTTGTGTTACAGACTATCTATCTATCTATCTATCTATCTATCTATCTATCTATCTATCTATCTATCTATCTATCTATCTATCTAATCATAAAGTCCAAAGCAGCAATATATACATACATATATGCTGGCATAAATTCTGCTTTATTCTAGTGGATGAAAATCATGTGATATACAGTCCATGGTCATGTGATGTGCAGTCCATGGTCATGTGATGTACAGTCCATGGTCATGTGATGTACAGTCCATGGTCATGTGATGTACAGTCCATGGTCATGTGATGTACAGTCCATGGTCATGTAATGGACACACAGGTGCACAGCTCATTACCAGACAAAGGTCCATCACATGCCCATGGACTGATTTTTATCCACTGGAAGTAAGCAGAGATCTAGAAAGCTGAAAAATTGATATAAAAGTATATTGTAAAATTGTATAACATTTCCTTATACAGACCTCATCTGCCTCTCCATATTTATCTGAAACTTCAAAACCCCTTTAATAAATAAGTTAAAGATAAAACACATGTGCAACCACTTATATAAATACAATGGCGGGTAGTCTATAAAATTTTCTAAGCAAAGTGTAGAAATGTGATACAAAATGTTCAAAAGATTGATTGTTCTACTCCATTATAATAAAATCATAATCACATAAGTGCTGCGGTGTTATCTTATACACACCAATATTCAGATTGTGTTCAACCCCTATACAGATCAAGTATTATGCCATTCCTTGGTTCCCCGAGGGCGCCCGTTCATGTAATTGGTATATGTCTTAAATTTTTTGTGTTTGCACTTTGCCACTACTTGAGACTTTGGACCAAACTGTTGCACATGGAATAAACAAGTCCATATTTTTAAACTGGATTTTAGTGGTTCTATCTATCTATCTATCTATCTATCTATCTATCTATCTATCTCCTATCTATCTATCTATCTATCTATCTATCTCATATCTATCTATCTATCTATCTATCCATCCATCCATCCATCCATCCATCCATCAATAAATCAATCAATCAATCAATCAATCAATCAATCAAGAATTATATAAACAAATATCATCAATAATAGAGACATAAAAAGCAAAAGGAGCCAGACCAATTGTTCTCTGCCATCAAACGCTGTTTCACATGATGTGGTATTTCCATAGTGTCTGCCTTTCTCTCCAATACTCACATGATGTGGTATTTCCATAGTGTCTGCCTTTCTCTCCAATACTACAACCAAATTTGAAGTCTGCTTTGTGGTATTTTCTTCTTAACTTACAACATATGTACCCTGTGGGCAGAGATTCACACACGTCTGTGGAATTCTGAGCAAACGACGATCAGTCACGGAAACGTGTAAAAAGAACGCTGGTAATTGTCACTTCAAAAGTTGTCAGCGAGTTCCTATTATAACAATACTTTTCTCACCACCTCTCCATAATATCAAAGAGATTCAGCAGAGTTACACATTTAATGAAGCTCACCACCCGGAGGAAATTTCCTTGATATCAAAATAAGTGTGTATTAAAGGTGTAAACTCTGGTAAACATATATTAGCAGATGAGATGAAGTAATTCTGTGATGACTGAATGTACCGCTCTGAAGACAAGCAGGAGAAAGGAGAGACATCTATTATTTTTCCCATCGCGCACTTTTTTCACTGCAGGACAATGTAACACGAGGCAAAGTTTATTGTGAGTTGCAGTTTGTTCAAAATTTCTGCAAATGTTCTGAGGGACTACAAGAGCCTGAAGCTTTACTAGGATGAACTACACGTATGTGACATATGAGGCTGTCAATGCTATTGTCATAGCTTACACCCAGAGCTACATAGCGGGAGGCAGATGAATTGTCCCTGGTAAATCTCTACAGTTCTCAGGAGACATAGTTATATTTTCATGGAGTATTGTGGAGTTATATGTTTGGTTAGCAGAACAGAGGGATGTCTGTTTAATATATAAGCTAAAATACAGTCATATTAAGCCCAATTGAGGCTATTTCAATACAGTTGGTTGGTTATAATAGATTAATAAAAAGATAGATGGATGGGTGGATAGGAAGATAGATAGATAGATAGATAGATAGATAGATAGATAGATAGATAGATAGATAGATAGATAGATAGATCGATAGACACATTGTCACATTCACACATGCATATAGATACACAACACTTTTACAAACATATTTTCAATAGAGCCCAGGATATCAGCATACTCAGTCTATTCGCACTAGCGTTTGAACTACGTTCGGGGACTATCCTTGTTTTTTGGGCAGAAACCTGGGAGACCTCATTATAGTCTATGGGTTCCGTGGGTTTCCATGGGTAGCCACTTAGGTTTCCATTCTTTAGGGTTCCAAGCAGACTTGAAGAACAGAAAGCCAAACACTAGTGTGAACTAGCATTGGGTGTAGAAGCATTGTTCCATTTGGTAAGCAACATTATGGAGGATTGCTCTTATGTAACTCTACTATGATTGTTTTCTGGTTTGTGCAATGCTATATGTTATTATAGTTTTCCTTCGGTTGCTATAAAAGTAGAAGTAGTGGTTCTGCTGTCCGCATTGCTACAAAATAGTCTTTATTGGGTGAATATTAAGGTATCTATTGCCATGATATAAAAAGATGATGCCTAAGATCAGTGATGAAACCAGGCCTCCTATACTGTATGTGGATGGTTAGTTCAACATGGGAGAAGGATTTGCTGTGTTTTTTTCTCCCTAGTCTTCTTCATAAACCTTTAGTCAATACTTTTAGCAATGTGTTTCCTTTGTAGATAGGGGTTTACACTCTTGCCATCTGTTCCAAAAGTTCTCCAGAATGCAATGAATTTTTGAAATGAACCCCAGAAAATTTGGCTTGCTTTGGTTAAATTCACCTGTGAAGGGACTAGGTTTATGAAAATCCAAGCCAAAAGTGGTCATTCCTGTTTAATTTGGGGGGCGGTCATGGGACAGGACTTAAATGTCCTAATTTTGGCAAATTAAATGTTAGACTATGTTTACTATGGTCCTACACAGGTCTCCACTGCATAGTTACAAAGGGAACCAACCAAGGCATGACCTCCCTCTCTAAGCACAGCATAGGAGCTTTATAGTCTGGCTCTATGGCATTTATGCTCTTAAATGTCTCTTCTTTAAGTACAGTATATTTCACTTCTAATGAACATCGGTAAGATGACATGCGTGTCTGACATCATTTTATGTTGAATCCGCGAACAACAGCATCTGCAAATTTATGTTATTCAGTGTAGAAAATAAAAGCACTTCCCTTTTTTGAGACAATTAAATGATGTACTTTTCATTTTAGCATACATTTCTAATGGCCTTTAATAACCACATTCTTCATGATAGGTGAACGCTTATTAAAAAAAGAAAAAACATAATTGTCGTGAACAACACAGGCCAAAGAATAGATTTTGGAAATCTTCAATAATAACATTGCGTTAATAGCTTACTCGATTAGATATGATTGATAGCAAAATTGGGCCCCCATTGCTTCTTTCCGCATTGAAACACGTGTCTCTCTTCCGTTTGATGCCCCTGTTGCAAACAAAAAGGAATAGATTGATATCAGCAGGTGTTCAATTAATAACAAAAAACATGACCTCTCTTTTATGGAAGTCGCTCACTGAACGTTATTAAAATATTAAGTTACGCGAATAAAAAAGTTTCTTACTGACTTCGGAACTTTCGTCGTGACAAGTGTCTAAGGGCCTTTGTGTACAAAAAAATAGAAAAAACATAAGGATCATTTTTTTCCGATGTATTTTCGGACCAAATAAAGCTTTAAAATCACATTGTTGTTTTAAACATCAGAAAATGAATCCAACCTGCACACCCCCCATGAAAAGATTCTTCTATAAAGCAATAAGGAATTCAGTAAACTGTGAGATATGTTATATTATTATAAGATCTGTATATTCTATAGGCAGTGTTTGCCATAAAAAGAAACCCACCCCAAAGATAAGCCATAGAAATATTAGGAAATAATTCATTTTGGGTATGGACTAGTATTATGGAGGCCATCACAATCAAGGAGGTCAAGGTAAATGAACATTACATCAAATATACAAGCTATATGAAAACAAGGTTATTATATTATCTGGAATTAATCCAGAGAAAAAAGAAGTATACCAGTAGTCCAGCAGGTTGAAGATGCCTTGTTGGGACGTGACACTCCATTTGGACTGGAAGAGGAGGAGAAGGATGAAGAAGACCCTATTTTTCAATATGAGGAATATGATGATGATGATGATGATGAAGACGATGACCACGCTGAACAATAACATCAACCATAGGAAGCCCTTGTGTCTGTGTACACCCTGACAAGCATGGTAGGGTTTATGCTCTGCTTTCAAGCATATTAGATAGGCAATGCTATTAGAGAGACGCTATAAAGCCAAAATAATGGAATTCTTTCTTGTTTTGCAAAGGGAAGAAAATTGTTCAACATTCTCAAGGCTGTATACCCAGCTTTCTGCAGCATGCAAGGAGACCACTGCTACTGACAGTCAGAGTATTCATACCCAGGTATCCTCTGCCCACTCCCAGTCCACCTTACTCAGCCAGCGCTCCACCTCACAGCTACAAGCACCAGG
Organism: Leptodactylus fuscus; assembly: GCF_031893055.1. Classification (NCBI taxonomy): domain Eukaryota; kingdom Metazoa; phylum Chordata; class Amphibia; order Anura; family Leptodactylidae; genus Leptodactylus; species Leptodactylus fuscus. The sequence continues at coordinate 43,827,701 of NC_134271.1, read as the reverse complement.
AGTTAAAGTGGCATTATCAGCAGCCTGTCCAGTATTTGGAACATGAAGAACCAGAAATTTTTCAGCCCTCAGCGCCAATTGGAGCCACAACAGGTAGCAGACACTCACTGGTTCCACCAATATGTACAGTAGTACCTAGAGTGCATTTATATTTCAGCACATATCTCTGACTCTATGAAATTCAGGGACAATAGGTTTGAATAGTGGAAGGAACTGGTCCAGTTTGCCATGGAGTTTCATCTTATCCAGCCTCAAGCGTAATGACTGAGAGGGTGTTCGGGTCTGTGGGCGATGGTGTAAGACCTTGAAGGACAAAACTGTCCACAGGTAGTGTGGAAAAAATTACTTTTGTCAATATGAATCAGGCATGCCACCATTTTATTGTAGCCTGACCTATCATATAATTCCATGCCGCACTGTCACTCATGTTAACACAGCTACCATCACCTGGCCAGACATATCCTGCAACCTGGTCCATCACATTCCATTATAGCCTTAATAAAATTCTAGGTATTAAATCTATTGCTCACTAGACCCATTATACAAAACGGGTGTAGTGCTAGCAGAAAAAGGAACCCATTGAAGTCAATGGGAGGCTTTTTTTCAAAGCTGAATCTGACACGGATTCCACACCATTTTCCTCCATGTGAATGCACCCTAGCAGTAATTGTTGAGCTGCATCTGATCACTTAGTAATATATATAATATTATTGTATGCACAGCTGAAAATTGATGTCTGCCCCAGGAAAGCAGGTTGTCCAGGTTGTCCATATTCTATAGTTAAGGATTCAGAGTATTGTTTATGGGATGAGAGTTATTGATGGAGATGAGTAGAGATGAGCAAACACTAAAATGTTCGAGATTTGAAATCCAATTCATGTAGCCCCTCAATGTTTGACTACTCGAATCCAATATCAAACCCTATTATAGTCTATGGGGGGGAAAATGCTCGTTTCAGGGGTAGGCAACATTCGATCAAATTATACTTACCAAGTCCACGAGTGAGGGTCGGGCTGGATCCTCCGAGAAGTCTTCTCCGTGCAGCGTCCCCGCGGCATCTTCCGGGTCTGAATTCACTCTGCCAGGCATCGGGCCTGGGCAGAGCCAACTGCGCATGTCCGCACTACAAACGGGCATGCGCAGTCGGCTCTGCCCAGGCCTGATGCCTGGCAGAGTGAATGAAGAGCCGGAAGACGCCGCGGGGAAGCTGCACGGAGAAGACTTCTAAAGGTAGGAGAAGAACCAGCGTTGATTGGCCGACTGTATAGCATTCGGCCAATCAATGCTGGTTCTGCATCAAACTTTTCCATTCGAATAGCAAGTGGTACTCGATCGAGTACGAGTATTTCGAATACCGTAGTATTCGATCGAATACCTACTCAATCGAATACTACTCACTCATCTCTAGAGATGAGATTTATATTTGAGAAAGATAAAATGCACTGTGCAAAAAAAATTATAAATCCCTTAAAAGAACCTTCATCACAAGTACATCTTCAATCCTTCTAGTCACATCAAGAATATTCCACAGCAATGATGATCCTAGGACCTATACGTTATAATAAAAAGAGATATTTCCATGAATGCTAGAGGTGCATTGGTTTGGTAATAGACACACTGTGCTTCCATCCTATTCTCAAATGTTATCACAGTTCAAAGGCATCAATACTTTTGTTTCTTCTTTGTTTTCCAGTTTTTGTAGCCATGAAGGCAGAGATATTGTTGTATTACACAAGCTACCGATTTATTAGATTCCTTGTAATGGAGGTCACAAATGCCCATCCCCAAGCCTATCTGGTTATTTGATTTACCATTGTTAATATTGTTTAATACACAAACCATCAAATTATCTGCAAGTGGGAAAGAAAAAATATGCAAGAAGGTTATAAATGCAAATTTCTCCTCTTTGAAACAATTCAGCATTAAATATATTGTCACAACTGTTACTTCTTTATTTATGAAAGTGCTGAATCCACAAATAAATTTAAATTGTGAAGCAATAAAAGGAAAATTGTCTTGACATGGACAATTTTAATGTGGAAGAGAAACCCTTTTATGTTATGTAATTTAGAGGTGGAAAGCTTTCTGATTCAGAGAAAGCTGTGCAAATTAAGAACTATATATGTGCCCAGCAGAACTATGGGCCTCTAAATATGGTTTGCTATAAGTATGACATTTTATCTTAATTTTATCAAGTCAATTAAGTCGGATACAAATAGAGAATAATGTAATAATAAATTCTAGAGATGTGAGTCTTAATGATAACTTAGTAGGGAACAGCGGTGACAAATAACCTTGGAAATTGGCTAAAATGCCTCTTGAAGCACAAAAATGAGACACGCTTGTGTACAATACTAGATAGATAGATAGATAGATAGATAGATAGATAGATAGATAGATAGATAGATAGATAGATAGATAGATGTTGCAAAGTAAGAATGGTATAAAAAATAGGAGTGTTAATAGTTTATTCTGTCAATTAACAAAGTTAAGTGAATGAACGAGAGAGGAGAGTCTGGGATGGGAAATAGCTCTGTATATGTATTGTGAGAAGGTGATAGGCAGAGTGCTGGAGTCCAGATATATCAGCCCTTAGGTTTCAGATGTATGTGTGATCCAGGGTGGCTCTTGAGTTGACCTCAGCCCTAGGTGTGGGTCCTGGGCTCCTTACGGGGTTTGTAGAGCCTGTGGTTCATGGCAGATCCTGGGAGTGAGAGGAGGTTCCTAGGTCTGTCCAGACACACTGAGAGTCTAGTGAAATTGTATTGTGCTATTTTTGTTTATTCGTGTGGTTGGTAAACCTGTTTGCTGCAGATTTTGTGTCCCTGTCTCTTACTAGTTGGGTCTACACCATTGCTGCTACTGAGCTACCTTCTCTACAGTATGTATATGTGTATATTCATTCATATTTGTCATCTGTCTCAATGGCATAATTATATACTTTCCTCACTAACTTACACTCTCTATTACTTAACATAGCTTTTACAATCCTTACAGGGGCTTTGCAAGTTTTATCATAATATTTATAACTTCTGGATAGGTCATGAATATCAGATCAGTGAGGGTCAGGCACCAGGAATTCTCACTAATCAACTGATATTAGCACTCATGAGAATATTTCAGAAATGGAGGATTGTGGTGAGGGAAGATGATTTTTCTGTGTGTGTTATTAGGAGGGATGGGGAGAGATAGTGTACTGCGTAGGACACTCAAGGATATACTTAAGGTTCTGAGGCAACACACAAACATTACACTGTGTTGGGCCCAAGAGCACTATAATGGAGGCATTATACTGAATATTTAAATTGCTAGGCCTCAGCCCAGGTGTAGATCCTTGGCTCATTACTGACCCATAAAAGGCTGCAGCTCCTATGTTGTGTGCAGTTCCATGAGATGAAAGGAGGTGTGTGGTTGTGTCCTGTAACCCTGAGTCCAGTGAGACAATATTGCTCATTGTTTTGTTCATCTGGCTGGAAGTAAGCTACACGTATAGTTAGGTTAACCTACTGCCTAGTTAGTTGCTCAGACGAGCAGGTTTTTATTTTGCTTTTTGCCAGAAGTTTAGGCTGTATTTTGTTTTATTTATTTTGTGCCTGAAGTCAAGGTTTATTTATTTTACAGTTTTCTTTCTAAACAAATCAGTTTGCTGCACATTTTGTGTCCCTGTCTTCACCGGGTCCGCATCACTGCTTCTACGAAGCTAACTTCCCTACAATATACATTGAACCCTCCATGAAAGGACCACCCAAATTTGCATTGTAAACTAGTGTTTTATTGGGGTGGTCCTCTCAAAGAAAAAAAATATACAGAATACAGGTAAAAGTGTTTATTTGATTTCAAAACCATATAATTTTTGACTGGCAGTATTACCGTATAGTATCAAAGCTACCATAGTAACTGTAAACTAGAAATATGCTTTATTATTATTATGTTCCTATATAAAGTACCAGTTCCAAAGTCTTTCAAGTATGTCTCTATAATTTATGTTTTCTGTAGCACATTCCTCATTCTAGTGGACCCAGTCAACCCTTCATGTCCCACTCCGCACTCTCTCACAGTCCATACATGTGAAAGCCTTTTGGTTTTGCTTAATAAGTTTTATGCTTTTGCCCTTGACCACCAATTATTCTTAATTTGCGCTTTTTAACAGTATCATCAAAGCAGGATCACTTCCGTATCCATGTGAATATTGGAGCAAGATTATTATCTCAGACTATAACATCTAGCCTGCTCTGCAGACAGACATAATAATAAAAAGCAAAGCTAGCACTTGTATGGAAGATATTATGTCATTACATATGTGTAATAAGTAAATATTATCCCATCAACTATATCCAAATGCCTCAGAGATTTCCCTTCAGAATACTCTGTAAATCTCTTAACTACTGTTATATTTCTTGCACTTATTTGAGTTTCTTTGGTTTCACGCACATGTTCACATTAAGGGTGCATTCACACAATGTATTTTGGCTTGTAATCTGGCAAGTCTATGCCGTGGCCGCAAAATAGCGCCGCGTATACGATCTCGGCTCCCATTGAAATCAATGGGAGCATATACGACCTGCAAAAGCTCCCGCGGCATAGACGTGCCAGATTACGAGCCAAAATACATTGTGTGAATGCACCCTAAAGGGGTTTTCCAAGCAAAAAAAGTTGTTGTTTTTTTTTAACAAAGTGTCTGTTAGTGTACTAATGAGTTAATAAATGAACCCATATACCTATATCCATGCTTTAGGTGATTTCAGGGTGCCTCTGCTTTTGTTTACATGCTCAGCTTCCTGCTATCTAACTTACTCACTAACCCCTCTCCTCTTACTCCCCTTTCCTTCCTCACTCCCCCCCCCTTCCTCTCTCCCCTTCTCTTTTTTTCTCCAACTATCCCACCCTTTCCTACCTTCTCAGCCCGCCCAGAAATGGATTGCCACCAGATAATCAGAAAATGTCCCTGGGGCAGTCACATGACCACCCCAAGGATATGGGGAAGTATCCATTTTTCAAAGTTGATGTTATTTAGAAAGTTGGAGGGGGGGGGGGGGGGGTTTAGAATAGTGCAGGGAGTTTAGTTTATCCCGGACAACCCCTTTAAGGATGTGTGTTTCGTGGATCTATATAATACGTTGACTATACTGAGCTACAAAGATTCATACACGTATTACTGAGGTGTTTACCCCAGAAGTATAGCTGCTACAAGTGAGTATGGTGATGCAAATCCCATCCTGAATGCAAGTCTAAAGACCTCAACTAACAGCATCATAGATCCCTATGATGGCCCTAGTTTGTGTCAGTTGAGTAAATACAGTCTAAGGATGGACATTGAATGCTTTCAACTCTGAAATATGCAATTGCAGGAACAGTAATTTTTTGCATTCACCACTCAAAGGGGTTGTCTATTTTTTTGATGAGAGATGAGCGATCCAGTTTAGAGCAAACTAGATTCAACCTGAATTGTCCAAATACATGAAGTTCAACCAAAATCCAAAAAATTGGGGTTTCATTACTGACAAACCTGAAATGAAATTATTATATCTGGGGTCTTCTCAGACGCCAGAGCTTAATGAATGGAGGAAAACATCATAAACAGTTATACACACCTTCCCTCACCTCTCCTGGGGGGTGTTCCTCTCCTGGGTAATGCAACACATGCCAGGGTCACAGCTGAGGCCCAACATGGGGCACACCAACATCATAAGGCTTGCATTAAAACATACATAAACCGGTTCTGAAATCTGTGGAATGTCTACTGTCTGCAAATAGACACAGTAGTCACGTCAGGGAAAATTCCAGTCCAGAAGTGTGCAGTTTTTTACTTTCTAAAAAAAAAGAGAGCAAAGCATTTACAGAATGGAGATGTGCATAGTATGTACATAGTAGATGAGGTTTGATGAAGACATCAGTCCATCAAGTCCAACCTATAACCCTACAATCCGCTATAGTGTTGCCATGTATTCATGGCAGACAGTGTAAGGCGCGGTTCACATCTGTGTATGGCTTTCCATTCGGGGAGTCTGTTTGGGGACCCCCAAACGGAAACCTATATGCATTAAAAAGTGGTTACCTAAGGAAACTGGTGGACCCCATAGATTATAATGGGGTCTGTGTGTTTTCCACGTGGTTTCCGCATGAAATATGTGGAGAGAAAAGTCCTGCTTGCATGAATGCAGATGTGAACCGGGCCTAAATCGAACATCAGTATGTCATACAAATGGACAATAGCACAGGACATTCTAGATACATCCCATTCTCAAAATAAAATAGGTAAAGATCTAAACACTGAGACATTAGACGATTTCATTACCCCATCCTGGGTATAGCTGGAGCTGCTCCCACAGTTTATAATGTTGCAGTATACAGTATACAATATGTGGATGTCCTATTGTATTTTCATTTTCCATAACATGCTAGCCAAATCTGACTTTACTGTAGGCGGTATTGTTTTAATAAGCTTGCATTTTCCTTCAGGTTATGTATAAATCCTAACATATAAAACCTTATCATGTAACACTGAAAGGAACTTTGTGATTTATATCATAAAAGTTGGCTATTGGTAGCTATAGGTGTGTCAGAAACAAAAACCATAAACCTCAACTACATCTAAAAAACATACTGAATGTTAAATTTTGGAAAACTTTAGACACATTTATCTAACACCTTTAGCTGGCATATCAATCATCAGTGTCAATATAACTTATCTTAAGCCATGCCTCTGGTCTAGCAAGGTGCAAAAAGTGTCTAAAACACCTAATAAATTGTGAAAAATTGTGGCTCCTTTTGTTTAGCAAATCTGATTCCAAGTTATTCTCTATTAGAATAAAGTCATTGATTGATTGTCGGAAACATATGCAAATCTGTTTTTCAAGATGTAACTAGGGAAACAGTGCCTCTGTTTGCTGACCTCTAGGGCTGAAGAGATCCAACTAGATAGAAACAGCGCTGTCTACAGCTGGGATACTGACTTGGCAAAATCCCACATCACAGCAGTAAAGGCTTGTTGGAAAGTCAGGCATGATGTTCAAGGGAACTACCCCTACAGGGCAGCAAACAAAGGCACTGTTTCCCAATTTACATCTTGGGAAACAGATTTGCATATTTTTCCCATAATCTCCCCAGTGGAGCTAAAATGGCTTTTTGTAAGACTTTCTAGGTCCTTAAAAGTGCCCGTGGGGAAGTAGTTTGTACTTTTTTTGAACATATATACATACATATATAGGTTTATACTTTTTTACCCTTAATTTTTAATGTTTCATAATAATATCAATATATGTTTTATCTAAATCAATAATCTCCATAATGCTTTAATGCTTGGATTTTCTCTTTTCTTCATATTGCAACTTCATTGTACGACTATGGATCCTAATTAAAAGTCCAAATCTTTTTAGGAATCTTTTGTCCTGGAATGTCTGGCAATATTCAAAGACTATCTGGAAATAGTTAAAACATTGTTCAAATGAAGGCATGGAATAATTGCAAGAAATTATATCCTATGAGGTTAATATACATGGTAATGTGCACTTGTACACAAGTTGAGCCATATGTTTAGAAAAGAGCATATAATAACCTCATTTGTCCTAAAAAAAATTTTTTTTACAGATATAAATAAGTGGAATATCAAACATGCCATGGAGTTGTGTGCTATTTCTTCAGGAAAAGATGTAGACCTCTGTTTACAGGAAGGGCTCTATCATACTATTCCACAAAACATGAAAGGAACAGCAGGAATTTTGCAACAACAGATGGTTATTGTGGTTTAAAAACATATTGCTGGACTGTAAGACAATCCCCCCTCCTTATTTTATAGAGACTTCTGTGTGAAGTGGTAACAGAAATAGACAACATAGCTTAAGAAGCTGAAAGATATTTATTAGGCTAGAATACAAAAACATTCCAGGCTCAAGGTTTCTAGAATTTCCGAAATAACACCATGGATTTATGTCTTTTTGAATTAACATTGGGAATAGGACAGTCTACAGGGTACCTGCATTATTTGAGTTTTACGTTTTAGAAGTTTACGTTATAGAGTATTATAGAGTAAACGCTCAAAAGTTGCATCAAGACTTGGGAATTATTTGCACAACTGTGATACCAATTGGCTGTGAAATAAAAAGAATAAACATTTTGTTTTTCACAATTTGCATCCATGCGATACCTGTTTTCATATATCCCAGTAGGCTTCAGTACTTGTCCAATGGCCAGAAATAGTACTTGTCCTATTTATTGACTACCTGTATTAACGGTCCATTAAAAAACCATACAAGTGAATATTTAGACTTTCAATGTTTTAAAAACGGCAGTCTGGTAGTTGTCTGTTGAGAAAATATTGGTCCAGTATGGTATTTTTGTAAAAAAAAAAAAAAAAAGGAAAATTATGATTAAACTGTACTGCCTTATTAATTCTCAGGCTTATTCAGTGCTTGGTAGATACAACTTTGGACTGAACATGGGGCTAAGAGTAGTCTGCAGTAAGCCTGCTATGTGGGGAAGAGGAGATGTCTCTCCTAATCTTTTTGTTGAAGAAATCCAAATAAACTTTTCCTGTCTTGTTGAAATGAACAAAGGCAAATTTAGCTGCCATATACCCTGTTTCCCCAAATATAAGACGTCCCCCAAAAGTAAGGCATGGGGGAGGTTTTGTTAAATTGCCTAATATAAGGCACTCCCGAAAATAAGACACACTGTTCCGTGTGCACAGGTATGCCGGCTGCTGCCTCTGCTGTGATACCACTGTTCCTGCTACTGTAAGATCACCTGGGAAAGCATTGTATGCTGCGGGGAGTCCACTCTCCCAGCTCATCCCACAGCAGCCGGAACAGTGGTATCACAGCAGAGGAGGCAGCCAGCTTTCCTGTGCACATGGAGCACAGCGTTCAGCCGGCTGCAATGCCCACTAAGTGAGGCTCTCCGGCACAACCGCCGGAAGCCTCGCTAATCTCTGCTAAGCCCCGCCAACCACTTCCACCACCGTGACCAACAGCAGCACCAGCGCTGCTATGAAGATGGGGAAGGTAACTAGCATACCTCCCCCACCACCACCACCTCTTGCACCAGCTACAACCGGCAGTCATGCTGGCACTCCATTAAGGAAGCGCCGGCATGACTGCCGATTGTCCCCCGTTCCAGCCGCTCCATAAACATCCCCCGAAAATAAGACAGGTCATATATTTCGGAAGAGAATTTAATATAAGACACTGTCTTATTTTCAGGGAAACAGGGTAATACTTTGCACAGGCAGCTGCTGACTAAACTACTCCATGAACTAGACACTAGTATATCATGCCTTATACTCTTACTGAGAGATATTGCCACCTTTAATGTGGTAAGACACAGAAAGAGCACTGTGTCAGGCAGATAAACCTGAGTGTCGCCATAGACACTGATGCCAAGGGTTGCTGACCCCTGCTGTAGGAGACTTAAAGGAGTTATCTGGGATAACTTGAAATCCCTACACTAATCTAAACACCTCCCCCCCCGCTCAGACTTTCTAAATAACATAATTAATTAATTAAAAACACATAGTTAACCATATCCCTTATGCAGTCATGTGACCACCATAGGGACACTTTCTGATTATTGAGTGATGATGCATTTCCCCATTTCTGGAAATGCATCGTCACTACTACTCCCCTTCCCTGATCTACCCCATTATACTTACCTTCTTTACTGATTCTGTGGGCCATCCTCTTCTCCAAGCACTGTCCTGTGCACTGCTGCCAATAATCCACTTATACTGCACACTCCATGAACGGTAGAGGTGGATCATCGCTGAAGAGAAAGGAGCAGCACTGGAGAAATGCGTGCAAAGACAGAATCAGTAAAGAAGGAGGAGCCTTCTCTCAGGAAGAAGTGTGGAAGGCAAATACTGTATATTGTTATGTCAGTCCAGGTAGCTGCAACGGGGCTAAGGAATAGCAGTAGGAAATCTCGCCCTGCACTAATCCCCCTAGCTATCCCGGTCCCTGCATCACGGGTGTGGGTCGGCTGTTCTCAGGCTAAGCCTGACCCCGACAGCTCCTCTCTCACTGATACCGTAGGCCTAGAGGGAAGTGGGAGAAGGAATGCCCTATAAGAACTCTAGGGACTGGAGACTAAAGGGGTCACCCCTAACGAACAAGTGAAGCTGCTACTGACAGGGACTGACAAGGGTGTGCGCTGACTAACAACACAAGCAGCACACAGGAAAAATGTGGGAAAGGATTCCCCCAAACCAATATGGGAAGGAACCTTACACTAGGAAACAAACACAGGGAAACTGAGTAGAAATCAAAGGATAAGGCAATTCACTCACACAGTCAATAACACACAGAGGTAGGATTGGTGAACACAGAAGGGAAAACACACAAACCAACTTGTTCACCCAAACCTCCCAAAAACCAACCACGGAACTTCCTCTATCCCAGATAACCACCTACTCCTCCTGCTAAGGCCTAGCTCTGTAAAAGCGACACTCAGCACAGAACCATGGGAGGCATGGGTTTAAATACAGAGTAGAGACCACTCCTCCCAGGTGCAAATGGGAGGACAGACTAATCAACCAGGAAATAAAGCTGCCTACCAACAGTGCGCGCGTGCAAGTCAGAAGGTGTGCACCAATACCCACGACAGGACAACCCCGCAGCGCCAGGATGCCACCCCAGACACCGCGCAGCCAAAAACTCCCCAGGTAAGAAAAATAGAAAGCAATGAACCAAAATACTCCTAACAGGATCCTCCCCTCAAGGAGAAGACTCCGGATTCTCTAGGAGCATCCTTCTTCGGGAACTCCTTGTGGAATTTCTCCACGAGTCTGGGGGCTGACATATCCGACTCCAGAACCCAAGAATTATCCTCAGGACCGTATACCTTCCATGCCACCAGATACCGTAGCTTCCCCCGAACATATTTGCTATCCAGAACTCGGGATATCTCATACTCCCCGGACTCAGAAACTGGTGGAACCTTAACTGGAGACGTTCCCTTCTTGGCCTTCTTTAACAAGGAGACATGGAACACCCGGTTTATCCTCCACCTTTTAGGTACTTGCAGCTGTGCCGCCACTTCATTTACCATCTTGATGATCTTAAAAGGACCCACAAACCTGGGACCCAGCTTCTTGCTAGGAACCTTCAACCTGATATTCTTGGTGGACAACCAAACCATCTCACCAGGGAAGAACTGCAACTCTCCTCTCTTCCTATCCGCCTGGACCTTAGCCTGGTGCGACGCCCGCACCAGATTCTCTCGGATACGGGACCATACCCCCTGCAGCTTTTTAGAAAATAGCTCCTCCTCCGGAACTGGGGAAGAAATGGAAGAAAATACTCCGAAAACAGGATGTCTACCACCGGAGCAAAAAAAAGGTGTGGTGCCTGTGGCGTTGGAATCATGGTTGTTTAGGGAAAATTCTGCCAGGGGGAGAAAGTCAGCCCAATTATTCTGGTTCTCTCGAACAAAACACCTCAAAAACTGTTTCACATCCTGATTCTTCCTCTCTGTTTGCCCGTTAGACTCTGGGTGAAACCCGGAGGAAAACGACAGTGTAACTCCCAGCCTGCTGCAAAAAGCCCGCCAGAATTTAGCCACAAATTGCGGACCCCTGTCCGAAACGATCTCCTCAGGAAGACCATGCAACCTTACAATTTCTTTAATAAATGCCTCTGATAGTGTCTTGGCACATGGCAGCCTGGAAAACGGGATCAAATGGCACATTTTCGTGAAGCGGTCAACGACTACCCAAATGACCGTGAAACCCTTAGACACCGGAAGGCCCGTGATGAAATCCATAGACAGATGAGTCCAAGGTGCCTTAGGAGGTTCCAATGGATGTAGAAGACTGTGGGGACGGGTATGCGACGCCTTGGCTCTTGCACAGACCGAACAATTTTGAACAAACTGCAAGACATCCCTACTCCACCCTGGCCACCAAAAATTCCTAGACACCAATCTCATGGTCTCTGAAACCCCCGGGTGACCAGCAAGAACCGACTCGTGACACTCCCTCAGGAGACTTTGTCGGAGAGTAGTTGGGACAAACAGCTTGTTTCTAGGTATCTTGGAAGGTGCAGTGTGTTGCGCTTCGATCAAGGCCTTCTCCAATTTCGCGCCCAATACTGCTACCACCACTCCATCCCCAAGAATAGTGGCAGGCGCCTCTCGTTCCTCCTCAGTCGACATATACTGGGATAAAGCATCAGCCTTAACATTCTTCGAACCCGGCACATAAGTCACGGTAAAGTGGAATCGCGCAAAAAATAGAGCCCATCTGGCATGCCGTGCATTTAATCTCTTTGCCGACCCAAGATAAACCAAATTCTTGTGATCAGTAAATACCTGGACTGGCCTTCTGGCCCCCTCCAGGAAATGACGCCAATGTTCGAACGCTAGTTTTATTGCCAGTAGTTCCCTATCTCCGATGTCATAATTCCGTTCAGAGGCAGAGAATTTCTTAGAAAAGAAGGCACAGGGATGCGTACCCTCCTCGAACTCCTGAGAAAGTACTGCTCCCACCCCCACCGAGGAGGCATCCACCTCCACTCGGAAGGCCAACCTCTCATCCGGCTGTCTCAAAATGGGAGCGGATGAGAATCGCTTCTTCAATTCTTCAAACGCGGCTAGCGCCTCTGGCGACCACTTAGCACAGTCAGCCCCCTTCTTAGTCAAGTCCGAGATGGGTTTCACAACCTCAGAAAATCCCTTAATAAACTGGCGATAATAGTTGGAGAATCCCAAGAACCGTTGGACCGCCTTTAGGTTCTCAGGTCGCGGCCACTCCAAGACTGCCCTGACCTTCTCAGGGTCCATCTCGAACCCCTTGTCCGATAGGATATAGCCAAGGAAACATAATTTATTGACCGCGAACACACATTTCTCCAGCTTAGCACTTAATTGGTTAACCCTCAGGAGATCTAAAACCTCTCTCACTCTCTCCCAATGAGTCTCCAAATCCGGGGTGTAAATAAGTATATCGTCCAGATAGACCACAACCCCCCTCCCTATGACGGCACTTAGTACATCATTAATAAAATTCTGAAAAAACGCGGGCGCATTGGTTAGACCAAAAGGCATCACCAGACTCTCAAAGTGTCCTAGGGGTGTGTTAAACGCTGTTTTCCACTCATCCCCCTTCTTGATTCTCAGCAAGTTATACGCCCCACGTAAATCTATTTTACTAAACCAGCGAGCTCCCGTAATCTGGCTGAATAGATCCGAGATCAACGGGATGGGATAGGGATTCCGCACCGTGATTTTATTAATCTCCCTAAAATCCAAACAAGGGCGCAACCCTCCATCTTTCTTCTTTACAAAGAAAAACCCCACTGCTACTGGGGACTTAGATGGGCGAATATTCCCCACCTCTAGACTCCCCTCAATATACTCCTTGAGCGCCTCCCTCTCCGGAATAGTGAGATTGTACAACCTTGTCTTGGGTAACACTGCATTTGGTATAAATTTAATTGAGCAATCATAGGTGCGATGTGGTGGTAATGTCTTGGCTGCCCTTTCCTCAAAGACCTCCCTGAACTCACATATTTCTTGAGGCAAATTGTCTATAGACAAAGACATAACGGATATGGGCAGACATCGACCATTACACCCCTGCCCCCAAGAAACTACTGACTCGGTCTCCCAGTTGATAATAGGGTTATGCTGCTTCAGCCAGGGCCACCCCAACACTACTTGTGCTGGTAACTTAGACAATAAGAACAAGTTAATCTCTTCCCTGTGGCCACCCACAATAAACTCCAGACCCTCCACCTGTTTGGAGATGACAGCTTGCTGTAGAGGGGTCTTATCAATAGCCCACACCGGTATCTGCGACTTCAAGACCAAAGGACTCACCCTTAGTTGCTCGCAAAACTCTGAGTCAATAAGGTTGACTGCCGAACCACAATCAACCAAAATCCGGCACTTCTGCCCATTTACCCATCCATCAAGGGTCAACCCGGCAGTCTGAGTACAGGAAACATACACACCTCCCTCCTTAGTAGGTTTTCTCCCTTTACCCTCAATAGACCTGGGGTTATTACTCTCCTTGGTGAACCATTCTCTGGAGGGGCATACCCTTGCTAAATGTCCCATCCCTCCACACACAAAACAGCGTACTGTGCGGGACCCTTCACTCTTGGGTCTAGCACTTCGCACATGGGTTGGTCCCCCGGGTCCTCTCTAAAAACAGAGAATTGAGGAGGGTTAACCCCCCCCAGGACTCTTGTCTCCACGCTCCCGGAGGCGCCGTCCAACTCTAATTGCCAGCTGCATGGCCTCATCTTGATCTCCCGGAACAGGGTGAAAAACTAGATGGTCTTTAACCTGGTCTGAGAGTCCTGTCTCAAACTAAGTAGAGCGGGGTCATTCCAGTGTACTTCTGCTGCCCACCTACGAAACTCTGTGCAATATTTCTCTATAGCGTGATCCCCTTGCACCAAACGTCGTAGGTTATACTCAGCCGTGCGTACCCTGTCTGGGTCGTCATACAGTAACCCCATTGTGGAGAAAAACGCCTCTACAGTTAGTAAGCAAGCTGAGTCGGCTGGTAACGAATGTGCCCAGATGAGGGGATCATCTCTCAATAAAGTAATAATAATCCCAACTCTCTGTACCTCAGAACCGGAGGAAAACGGCCGTAGCCGGAAATACAAAAGACAGTCCTTTTGAAATCGGAAAAAATCTGACCTCTTACCTCGGAAGGGTTCAGGTAAGCTGACTTTTGGCTCCAGAGGCCGACCCACAGGGGTGCTACTCACCTGCCTCTGTATGCCCTCCATCTGAGAGGCTGTGTGTTGAGCCAACTGCTGTAACTGAGATACGTCAGAAGCTTGGATGGCATCCATTCGTAGCTTGATCCCCTCCATCTCAGTGGAGATCTGCTGCACCGCCTGGTACAACTGTTTCAGGTCCGTCATAATGCAAACGAACCTTTCCTTTTTTTTTTTTTTTTTTTTTTTTTTACGGCTGAGTGTACTGTTATGTCAGTCCAGGTAGCTGCAACGGGGCTAAGGAATAGCAGTAGGAAATCTCGCCCTGCACTAATCCCCCTAGCTATCCCGGTCCCTGCCTCACGGGTGTGGGTCGGCTGTTCTCAGGCTAAGCCTGACCCCGACAGCTCCTCTCTCACTGATACCGTAGGCCTAGAGGGAAGTGGGAGAAGGAATGCCCTATAAGAACTCTAGGGACTGGAGACTAAAGGGGTCACCCCTAACGAACAAGTGAAGCTGCTACTGACAGGGACTGACAAGGGTGTGCGCTGACTAACAACACAAGCAGCACACAGGAAAAATGTGGGAAAGGATTCCCCCAAACCAATATGGGAAGGAACCTTACACTAGGAAACAAACACAGGGAAACTGAGTAGAAATCAAAGGATAAGGCAATTCACTCACACAGTCAATAACACACAGAGGTAGGATTGGTGAACACAGAAGGGAAAACACACAAACCAACTTGTTCACCCAAACCTCCCAAAAACCAACCACGGAACTTCCTCTATCCCAGATAACCACCTACTCCTCCTGCTAAGGCCTAGCTCTGTAAAAGCGACACTCAGCACAGAACCATGGGAGGCATGGGTTTAAATACAGAGTAGAGACCACTCCTCCCAGGTGCAAATGGGAGGACAGACTAATCAACCAGGAAATAAAGCTGCCTACCAACAGTGCGCGCGTGCAAGTCAGAAGGTGTGCACCAATACCCACGACAGGACAACCCCGCAGTGCCAGGATGCCACCCCAGACACCGCGCAGCCAAAAACTCCCCAGGTAAGAAAAATAGAAAGCAATGAACCAAAATACTCCTAACATATATAATATGGGTCAGGGTTGGGCTGAGTAAGTAGGGAAGGGCGGAATAGTTAATGAGACAGGGAGGGGGTATATGGGAGGGGGTGAGAGAGAGAGAGAGAGAGGAGGGAGAGAAAGAGGAAGGAGAGAGGAGTAATGTGAGAGGGGTTAGTGTGGAAGTTACATAGCAGGAAGCTGAACCTTGTAAACAAATGCAGGAGATACCAGGAGCTCCCAGAAATTACTCAAAACATGGTATATGGGTACAGTTATTAACCCATTAATAGCGCTAACAGACTTTAAAAAAAAAAAAACTTTAAATCAATTGAGTCTGTTTTAGATTAAGATGAATATATTGTAGTGTTTAGAAAGAAAAAAAATTCTGGTTTTAGATCTCCAATAATATTACATATTTCTTTTATTAAATACTGTTCAAATGCAATGCTTTACCTATTATTGCTGATTTCTTTCCTTCTTGAAATTGCATTGACATAAGCTTGAGTGCTCTGAGACCAGGAGACTGCCAAAACTACTGCTGTTATAGAGGTGGTCACACTTGCTGGTGATCAAAGATATTTAATAGCAAAACCTGAGTGCTACTTGCCTTCTTATATGCTATGGAAGCAAAATGAGTTAATTCATTTTTACACACAGCTTCTGCATTTAGGTTTTGTTAAATAAAGTAATGACATAGTGTAATTTTCCATGTGTTGTTGTTTATATGAGGTTGTATGTACCTGATTTTAAGAACATCTATGGACTAGATTTTTTTTAATTTTGTTCTAGTACCAAAAACCATAGAATTCAAAGAATGTGTACTTTGTTTCTCTAATGACCCTTTATGAAAAGTAATTGACAGGATTCATTACAACAATACACTTTTTACACTGATATCTAGCTTTTATTTTCCTTCTTGAAAAACTGCTTTACAGTAACAGCAGTACAGTAACCAAAATAGGTAAGATTTAGGCTGAGTTCACACGGGGTATTTTGGTCAGGATTTTGAGGACGTATTTGCCTCAAAATCCTGACCAAAAAGACGGCTCCCATTGAAATCAATGGGAGCCGGTCAGTTCTTTTTCTGGGAGTGGTTTGTTCCAGCTCCCGGAAAAAAAGAACAGACAAGCTCATTCTTCAGGCCGATACGCATTGCAAATCCACCTGATGACACTCCCTCCTCCCAACTAGGCCCATTCATTTGGGCCTACTCCGGAGTGGAGTGCGCGACTGGATGCCGATGCAGTGCACCGGCATCCAGTCGCGACTGCCCGTATTTTGGACCGGTACCTGAGGTAGCCTCCGCCTTAGGTTCCGGTCCAAAATATCCTGTGTGAACCCGGCCTTAGTCCATTAACTTCTGTCCATTTTTAAAATATATGAGATGACAAAACTGTTGTGGCATCAGTTTGGGGTAAGTCCTTTACTGTTCCTCCATAACTGCTCCTCATTGAACACGTTTGAGATGAACTTTAACATAGATTGCTCGCAAATGTTCTTCTAGATGAACAGGCAAAAATTGCCATAGACACTGTCTGGAATAAAATGTCTTCCCAAAGTGGAAGCTGTCTTGGCTGCAAAGAAAGCAGCAGCTTAATATTAATGCCTTTGAATTCAGAATGGAAATTCTCAGCTAAATATGTTGTAGACAATGAGCGAACAGTAAAATGTTCGAGATTCGATATTCGTTTCGAGTAGCCCCTCAATATTCGACTACTCGAATCGAATATCGAATCCTATTATAGTCTATGTGGGGAAAATGCTCGTTTCAGGGGTAGGCAACGTTCGATCAAATTATACTTGCCAAGTCTACGAGTGAGGGTCGGGCTGGATCTTCTCCGTGCAGCGTCCTCGCGGCGTCTTACGGCTCTGAATTCACTCTGCCAGGCCTCGGGCCTGGGCAGAGCTGACTGCACATGTCCGCAGTCGGCTCTGCCCACGCCCGATGCCTGGCAGAGTGAATTCAGAGCTGGAAGACGCCGCGGGGAAGCTGCACGGAGAAGACTAAAGGTAGGAGAAGAACCAGCATTGATTGGCCGACTGTATAGCATTCGGCCAATCAATGCTGCTTCTGCATTGAACTTTTCCATTCGAATAGCGAGTGGTACTCGATCGAGTACGAGTATTATGAATACCATAATATTCGATCGAATACCTACTCGATCGAATACTCATCTCTAAAGAGCACCATAAAAAGAAGATGATACAAAGAGAGTGAAAGATAGAAGCTTTGCACTGCACCAGAAAATTATTAAAGTAGACCTCCATTCAAAGGACAGCCAACCAGCCAAAATGTCTCTAGAAAATCAGTGTTGAAAAGGACACTCAAAACTCCATGAAACACTGCTACAAGCAAGTCATCTCAATGGGAATAACAGCTCCAGATTTCCATAACAATAAAATATCTGTAGCTGTCATGTCACCCATGGACTATGTCCTGTATTGCTAAGTAGTAGACTGAACACTTTCAAACTTTTTCACAAATTCCTCCCACAAAAAAACAAAAATCCAAATTTTGAGAAGTTAAATGTTAATGTTGAAGCATGATTTATTTATGCATGAATAAGAAAACAAGACCAAAAATAAAATTCTTATATTGTGAATTGAATCCAATGAGATTTTTTGCACACCCAAAAACAAGCAGAGAAGAAAAAATATGAATTTTTGGCCAAATTTATTGAGATTATCATAAATGTTAAATGTCAATTTTAACAATATTTAAGTGGTGGAAGTTCAACTGGTGTCATAGACTAAGGGGGCATTCACACGATGTAACGCGGCGCTGATTCTTGCACGATAACTCGCATAAGAATCAGCGCTGCAAAACAGAATCCCATTGACTTCAATGGGTTCCGTTTAATGCATGTAACACATTGAAATATAATCACACAAGGGTACTCCATTTTGGGCAAAAAAATAATAAAACCTAACTTTTATTGGCTATAGTTAAAATTCTCTATCTACACCCAGTGATCATTCCCAAAATAAATAAAGTGAATAAAAACAAATATCTGATACTGCTTTGAGGAAGCCAACTATCATGTTAATCAATCGCTGCATGAATAGGCAGGGCACCATAGTATAGAAATGACTATATAGCTGAGTACTTAGTGTGGTTACTTTGGGGAGCTATAAGATTAGCTATAGGTTGACCTGACTCATTATCTAGCCTTAGTTTCCACCACTCACTATATACAATTGTATATCTAGGTACACCTGCCTATATATAAGAAGAATTATTGCCTAGTTGCTAGAAAATAGTTTTGCTGGGAATGCATCTGCTGTCACGCCGTTCATTGAATCTCCTTTAACAAACAATATATTGGAAGGGAGTTATAAGATACGGACGGTATCAACTAGCAATTCATGGTGATTGTACCAACTATAAAGCAGTATCAGATATTTGTTTTTATTCACTTTATTCACTTTATTTATTTTGGGAATGATCACTGGGTGTAGATAGAGAATTTTAACTATAGCCAATAAAAGTTAGGTTTTATTATTTTTTTGCCCAAAATGGAGTACCCTTGTGTGATTATATGTTAAATTAGGATTCTAAACCCTGTGTTTATACAATGTAACACATTGAAACCAATGGGTTAAAAGGCCTCCCATTGATTTCAATGTGTTATTCGCGCTAAACGAAACTCATTGAAGTCAATGGGATTCTGTTTTGCATTGCTGATTTTTACGCCAGTTATCGTGTCAGAATCAACGCCGCGTTACATCGTGTGAATGCCCCCTAAAGTGATTTTTCAATCTATGAGTTCTTTGGTAGTTTTACAAAACATTACTCCTGTCCTAGTAATACGCCCATTACAACACAACTACATTTCACCTGCTTCACTGACTCAACAGAGTATCAGATGTCGCTCTGGCAAAAAATAGACTTCAGTGGTCTAGAGGTAGACAACTGAAAATTCATTTGGAGCAAGCCAATAGCTGCAATAGCCCATTGCAATATGATAATTCACAAATCACCCATGGGTAAAATCTTAAAATGTATTTATGAGTGTGCACAAGAAATAACACCATATTATGGGGTATAATAAAGTGGACATACATAGTAGGCTCTCAGAATTGTTCCTACTAGTGAAACCAAGGTAGTCCTGCCTAGTTGCAGAACTTTCATTCTAGGCCTGGGGACTTCTACTGGTTAGACCCCTTTGTCAGGCATTACAGGAGTTATCTAGGTTCAGTTTTTTATTTTATAAACGTGTCCATAGTGTTTTAAAATAAAAATTAACCATTACCTGCTAATTTTAACACTATTGCTTCCATTTGACAAGGCAGATTTTGTGTACCTGGGTTCAGCATGAAGTCAGGTCAATGACATGGCATCTGCCATTATCAGCAAAATTTAATTAGCTGACCTGATAACTGGGAGATAAACAGCTCAGAAATACAAGCTGCTCCGAGTCCTGAGCGCTCAGCTCCCCCTCCCTCCTACGAGCAGGGACCTACATCACTTGTGCTGGGTGGAGAGATAAGATCATCCCAGGTCAGTGGTTATGGAAACACAGTGTAAACAATGAAGTGAATAATCTCAGATAGTAGTCAAACAAAGCAGTTTTGATGAAACAATGTATTTAGGAAAAGTCTTATATCCACATAAGCGAGCAGTATAGATAGGCTCCTAGAAATAGGACAACCCCTTTAACCCTTTCACTGCCAAGCACATAGCTGTACGTCCTCCCAAGGTGGCACCTCAGTAGTGGAGGACGTAGCTACTACGTCCTCCCTACTAATACCGATATCTCTGGACTGCATAAAATATCTTGATGCTTTAAAATGCATTTTAAAGAGGAGAATCTCATCTTTAAAATGATACCAAGAACTTGATGATTGAGCGTATAGTTTTGGAGCGATTCACTATTGAAAACGCTATTTGGCATTGAGATCCAACTGCAGATTTCAATTCCCGACAGCGTTTCCCCTATAAATATATACATGTGTGGTATGTATGAACTCCTCATATCTTGCAGTTTTTTGGAAAGTATATTTCGTTTGCAGAAAGGGATTTCTGGAGTTGCACTTTAGTGGCAAATTTGAATTTTTGTGCAATTTTTGCTTGTAATCTCTGTTTGCCGCAATGTTGCATGAAGGTGGTTGTATATATATGGGGCCACATGGTGGCTCAGTGGTTAACACTGCTGCCTTGCAGCGCTGGAGTCCTGGTGCTCAAATCCCACCAAGGGTAAAAAAAGGAGTTTGTATGTTGTCCCCATGTTTGCATGGATTTCCATCCCATATTCCAAAGACATACTGATAGGGAAAAATGTACATTGTGAGCTCTACGTGGGGCTCACAATCTACATTAAAAAAAAAAAGAAGGTGGTTGTATATATGAATTATTAAATTGTGTTTTTATATACGGTATG